>NC_136731.1:43475020-43525020 GCF_936440315.1 Barbus barbus
CTACACACACAGACACTTAAATGTATACATGAGGTTTCTTCATCCAGGTGTTATTTGTACGTAGTGTGTGTGTGTGTGTGTTCAGGTTTCTTCATGCTGATGTTTGTGTGTGTATGTGTGTGTAGTGTGTATGCTGGAGTGTGTGTGCTCAGCTCTGCTGGTCTCAGATGAGGATGTGAAGGCCGCCGTGTGTTACGTGATGTTCAGGATCTGGAGTTTCGCTCCTGCGGTTCAGACGCTTCCAGACACACTCCGACAGCGCATGTGTGTGTTACTGCTGCACACACTCTCGAACACACACACCACAGCGCTCACCGTCAACTGCCTGGGTGAGACACACACACACACACACACACACACAAAAATACAATCTATATTGTATAAAGCACCATATAAATAAGTACAGGTGACTCACTCTGCAACCGCCTAGATGGGATTTACTGACCATTGACTATTGGTCAGTAGACTATTGACACAGAAACATGATTCATCTGATTTATGAGCATTTTATCTGAGCATTTTTGTGGAATCAAAAGTTTGTGGTCAGTAAGGTTCAAAAGTCAGTAATTAAAGTCTAAAGAAATGAACACTTTAATTCAGAGATGATGCAATAAATTGAACTAAAAATATGGTAGACATTTATAATCGTTAAAAAAAAGAGTCAGAAGTCTTTTTTTTTTCAGAGAGTCAGAATTTGAAAAATTTAAAAAAGTATTTGTAAGAGAAGCTGCATAACGAAAACTCATTCTATTTCCTACATGCATGTTATTGAAATTATTGTGAATAATTCATACATGCATGTTTAATTTTTGGGAATTTGTTTTGAGCTTGTAATGTTTAATAAATTGATTTTTTTTTCTTTTCTATCACTTATACATTTCATCTAACAAAACATTTATTTTCCATCAAGCAAACTGAAATATGAGTGACTGCCTTCACATTTCATACACAATGTCTTAATGCAGCACAGAATATGAAAATAATGCTGCAGATCATTTATTATCATTCACTGCTGGCGTGTTTTGCTGCGTGTTTCGTGTCGACGTGTCTCTTCCACTGTTAGAGGAGCTCTGCAAATGTAGATGCGCAGTAATGCAGGCACATATTAGTGCTAGTCATGATTAAATGTTCCTTTCATGACTTTATAAAAATGCAAAAAAATATATATATTTAAAAGTTTTATTATTTGCTTTACATGAACACAAAATAAGTCTTTAATATGTGTGTGTGTGTGTGTTTCAGGTGTGGTGAAGCAGATGTGTCAGTACTCTGATGTTGTGTGTGTGTTGATGAATCTGAAGGACGGAGGGGAAGATCCTCTGCTGTATCAACCACTGCCGCTCATCCTGAAGAAGGTCTCAACACACACACACACACACACTAAACCAAGAGACAGTTCAGTTCACATGTTTGTTTTTATCACTTTAATGAAGTGCAGATTTTTTTCAATATATCAGTAGTAATATTAATATGAATTGTTTTTGTAAATGAGTTTCCTGCAGGCCCTTTGGACGCTTTCTGATGCACCCTAGTGGACACAGATTTAAACAGCAGCTGATATCTGTGTGTGTGTGTGTGTGTTGCAGCTGTTGTTGAGCGCTCAGGACTCTCTGCAGGTGGTTTCTGTGCGCTGTGTGTGTGCCGTACTGATTCACGCTCCTCTTCGCTTCTCTTCGTCCTTCATTCAGGCTGATTTACCCGGTGAGACGCTCGCCTGAGCCTGACCATCTCACACTAGTGTTGGGTGATATGCTCAGTTTTCATGTCATCTTATCTAAGGTTGGATATTGTTTGAATTTGACCAATTCCGATTCTGATTTCGATTCAATGCTGAACTGAAAATTAAGTGCCTACTGTTGTCTTTTTGTGTTATTACACACTAGGGCCGTCACGATATTAGATTTTTCATATCACGGTTATTGTGGCCATAAGAATTCACGATATCTATAGAAACCTTGGGGATATCAGTCAAATTATTTTTTACTTCGTTTATTGAGTTTTTCTTTTTCACCCAACGAAGATAAGGATACTGATAAACACATGGCACAAGACTCTGGCTGTCTTCTTTGGAGCTCCTATGAAATAACAAGAGAGAATATACTGTCAGGTTCAACAGTATGATGCATAAATATTAATGGTAACACTTTACAATGAGATGTCATTTGTTAACATTAATGTATTAACTAACAATACATGTAAAGTGTTGCCTATTAACATCTAAACTGATACTTTAACCTGTTAACTTGCGTACCCATATGTGAAATAAGACGAGTAAAGAAAATGCGGTACTTATTAAAATAATCACCCTTTACTTACTATATGAACACAGAAACCTCTGTTAAAAGGTTAATGTCCCATTCTGTGACTAGTAAAATAATGGCATCTTACTCTGATGAACACGGCTCTTCTTGGAGTAGCTGCGAGCGCTGCGTCCGCGTTCAGGTACAATACTGCCACCTGGAGCTCAACCAGGTACTGGCGCTGGAGGATTGACATGTGGTGCTATCATAAGAGTCCTGTTCATTTGAAATATTGCGGTTATCGCCAATACCGGTATATCGTCACACACTAAATTAGCACGATATCGATAATTATTACTTTGAATATCACGGTTAACATCAATAACGGTATATGGAGACACCCCTATTACTCACTACTTCTCCAATTGAATCATGTAAAACTGCTCTGACACTGTCTGTATTGTTAAAAGCTCTGTATAAATAAGAGTGACTTGACTTGTCAGAGTTCCTGTTGGAGGTGATGAGCGGCGGCTGCGGTGACGTCTTGTTGTGGTCGGTGTTCAGCTGTTTGCTGCTGCTGTCTGAAGATCCGCTCTTCTTCTCGCAGTGTCACGCCGTCTATGGTACAAGAGTGTGTGTGTGATTCACATGAACTCATTTCATGAGTCAGTCGTCATCCGCCTGACTGTAAGTGTGTGTGTGTTTGAGGTGTGGAGCCGCTGGTTCGCTCTCTGAAAGAGACTCTGGGAAAATCCAACACTGAAGTGCAGAAACAAGGACTGAAGCTACTGAAAACCATACTGGACAGGTCAAACACACACTTTACATACATGCATGTTTGTGTATGTATAAGAAATATCTACAGTACACACATATATAAACAAAAACTTTTATTTTGGATGCGATTATTTGCAATTAATCATTTGACAGCACTGGTATATTTTATTAGTTTATCTGCCTGTCATTTGACCATGAACCAACATCAGACAACCGTGAACGTGTCATTAAACGTGCCATAGAATGGAAAACCTCGGCACAGTTGAATAGTAAGAGTTCTGTACATGGAGATGACATACAGTGAGCCTCAAACACCATTGTTTCCTCCTCCTCATGTAAATCTTGTGCGTGCAAAAGACCACTGTAAAAGAGGCGAATCAGAACATAACACCAACTGTGACGTTACAGTCGAGATCATTGTTTACGCCCCAACATTTGCATAACGTGTACCAACCCAGCCAGACCTGCACAGCCGAATCATCGATGCAGTGTTGCCAGATACTGCTATTAAAAAAATGATAAATAAATAAAAATCAACCAAAATTATTTCAAGTCAGTTAAGATAAGATAAAGATATCACTGACCCTAAACTGCAACGCCCTACGTTATCAACTGTCTAAAGTGTCAAAAAGAGTGAAAAGACAAGTCTACAAACGCTTATAACAGCTGGATCTGGCAACGCACTCACAGCTCTCTCTCAAGCTTCATTCCTCCACCAGCGTCTCGCGCAGTGATCGTGTTCATACCACGGACGCTGCTAAACAGTCTTGCAAAATCTGTATCTCCGTCTGATACAGGCTCAAACATGTAAGGTTGGATGGTCTCTCCATCCTTCACGGATAGCAGAGATCTGTTTGCACTGTGAAACAGCCAATCAGAGCAGAGCTCAAAATGATTATTCATGACCCTTCCAAATAAGCCAATAACAGAGTAGAGAGAAAATCATGTAAAAGAATTTTTGCCCTTACCTAAGCCACATACCTTCTATGTAGATATCAGAGAACAATTTAACATTGTATTTATTTAACATATTTATTAACTTTATAAAGTGTTAAAAAAAGTAGAAAAGACAAGTCTAAAAATGCTTATAACTGCTGGATCTGGCAACACAGAGGCTGTGTCCAATGACACCTTTAAATTATTGAAATATTAACTGAGAGTCAGAAGGACTTTAGTAATATTTTAAGTCAAAGTGTGTTATATGTGTGTGTGTGTTGACAGGCAGCCTGCAGCGGTGCGTCTCTTCCCGACCGACTCTGAGTTTTCTGCCGTGTGTGATGTTATCGTGGAGGGCATGGCCTCGTCCTGTCTGCAGGTGTCCATGTGTGCGGTGCGAGCCGCCACCGTCCTGTTCAGGTCACACACACACAAACACACGATTCGAGCAGATGTTCCTGGTACTGTAGCGGAGCAGCATGGTAAATCACGTGTGTGTATGTGTGTGTGTGTGTGTGTGTTTGCACAGGCCCAATCATCAGTCCAGTCCGCTTCAGCTCGCAGACATCAGGAGGATCGTGGAGGCTGTGATGTCCAAAATCACCGAGCACCATCACACACACAGCAGAGTGAGTGTGTGTCCTGAGCAGCGGTCATGTGATCAGCAGGTGTCATGTGATCATCACCTGTGTGTGTGTGTGTTCAGGAGAGCTGCTCCGGGTCAGATTCAGGGACAGCAGGTGTTTTGCTGAAGACGCTCACGTGCTTCGACGCCGCCTGCAGGTCAGTCTCTCACACACATACACATACTTAAAACAAATACATTGGACATTTTTGTGATTTACCTGTTTTTAATAGTAATTAAGATTAACACTAACATTGTCTATTCATTTGACTCTAACTCTAGCGTTCCCAATTCTTTTTCTATTCTATACTTGTAGTCCAGGTGATATGTGCAACATTTGTTTTCTTTTTGTTTATTATATTTATTCGTGTACTGCGTTAGGCTAACTGAGACTTGTCACAGCACATGTTGTTGCTCTTTTGTTGGTTTTGATTGTTTCTATTGTCATCATTAGTAAGTGGCTTTGGATAAAAGCATCTGCTAACTGACTAAATGTAATGCATGTAAGATTAAGTTTTAAGCAAGTAATAATAAAGTTTAATTAAGTAAAAAGTTTTTATTTTGATGTTTTATTTTAAATGATGATTTATTTAGTTTTTTTGTTTGTTTAATTTTATTAATTTTATTTTTAAATGACAATTATTGAATTATTATTTAAATTTTTCTTTCAGGATTTAATTTAATGAATCATTTTATATTATTTTTATTTTAATTTAGCATTTTAATTTAATTTGTAATATATGCTCAGTGTGATTGTTTTTGTTTTAAAAGTATTGGTTGTATTTTGTGCATTGAGTGTTTTATTTTGATTATTTATCAAATGCTTTATTTTGTTTTACATCATTGTTTTTTTAAATAATTATTATTTGATTATATTTTGCATTATGTGTGTGTGTGTGTAGGTTGGTGGAGATGTGTGTGTGTAACTCGGCTCTGATGGACGGTGTGTGTTCACCTCAGGAGACGCTGGAGTCTGTGTGTGTGTTTCTGCTGCACTGCTGCGACGCTGCCTGCATCCCTGCAGTTACTGTGAGTCTCACACACACTCACACACACTCACGCTGAACTCTACAGGTACACTCATGAGTGTGTGTGTGTGTGTGTGTAGGGTGTGTGTGAGCGCGTCTCATCTCCTCAGGTGCTGCAGCTCTTCCTCTCGGTTCTGTCGCGTCAGTTTTCTCTGTGTCCTGATCACATGACCTCCTTCTCCAGGAAGCTCGGTAAGACCTGACCTAGGGCTCAGAGGTCAAAGGTCAGGGCTTGAGTACTTCTCAAACCAGTGCTTTTATGGACTTTGTTTGTGTTACTCTCATTGAAAATGGTTTTGGTCTTGATGTGTGATTGGTGTAGTTTAGTCACATGACTCTCTGTTATTGACTGTCAGCCGCGTGTGGATTCATCAGACTGACTCTGGAGAGTAAAGCTCAGCTGTGTTCAGGGAACAGGTGAACACACACACACACACACACACACGTCTGGTTTGCTATCCTTGTGGGGACTCCTACCCCTTACAGGAAACTTTTTGCATTTTTAGATTTTAAAAAAAACTTAATTCTGTGTGATTTATAAGCTTGTTTGACCTCAATTTACGTCCCCACCGTGACACAAGTTCCCATGAGTCTGTGTGTATTCAGGTTTAAGTCCCCACCGGTGTATAAAAACAAAAACACACAGAGTCAGACGTGTGTGTGTGTATCAGCTCGTGTTGACTGAGTCTGTGTGTGTTTCAGGAACGCGTCTCTGAATCAGATCTGCTGTGATTTCCTGCTGAAGCTCTGCATGTGTCTGATCTCACAGGAACACAGCTGGACCAGTGAGCTGCAAGGTAACATCATTTATATGCTATTACCGTTTTTATTCATATTTAGACTTTATATTTTCAAGTGAGTTTTTTTGTCACTAAATTACTAGAAGCTTTAGTCAATTTATTTTGTGTTTTTGTTATTTTTATTTTTTAAATATGTATATATAGTTATTATTGTATAGTTTATTATTTTTTATATTTTATTTGTTCTTTTGGTACTTAAAAATTAAGTGTTAAAAATTAAAAATAGCAATTTGTTAAAGTGAAATATTTTACATATATATGTATACATATGTAACATTGTCACAGTGATTTATGTATCATTAATATATTATTGCAGATTTTATTCTTTTAGTAGATTTGTTGTGTTCTTGCAATTTTTATTAATAGTTTGTCTATACAGTTTTTAATAATTCTTATTTTAGTTTGAGATATTTCAGTACTTTATGTAAAGAAAATTAGAAATAAAAAAAACATAAGAATAATAAAAAACTCTTGCTAAGAAAATAAGTGATTTATTTTATTGCAAGTAAAAAAAAAAAGTTTTTAGTTTTAGATTATGATAATAACCTAAAACTAAAGTGTGTTGCCTCAAATGCGTTTCATTCTGATCTGCAGCAGAGCGTCACTCCAGCAAACATACAGTGTTCCACTAACACTTTTCATAAAGAAAACTTTCCGTGTGTGTGTGTGTGTGTGTGTGTGTGTGTTGAGCAGATGTGGAGCGTGTCCTGCAGGACTCTCTGCCGTCTCTGTGCTGCTGTGCGTCTGATTGGCCGTCTGTGCTCTCTGATTTCCCACAATCCCTCAGAAACACTCAGCACTGCCTCATCTACCTGCTGCACCTGTCACTGCTGCATGGGGACAGGTCTGTTTGTGTGTGTGTGTGTGTGAGAGAGAGCGTGTGTGTGATGAAGATCCTCATGATGGTCATGTGACCGCAGGTTTCTGAGCGACTCGGCCGTGTTCACCGCTGTGCTGCGCTTCGTCTCGTGTGTTCAGGATCTTCCTGCGTCGGTGTTGAGTTCAGTGCTCTATCTGCTGTCCGTCACGCAACACGCCGGCCCTCGCCTGGACACGGTCTGCCACTGCTCTGACCTCACTTCCTGTTTCAGCTCACTACAGTACAGTTCAGACACATTCCAATACACCTGAGACCTCTCGGTTGCCATAGCAACAGATGCACATGCATTCAAAACGACAATCAGATAAATTCCAATATATCTGAAATATTATCAATCACTTAAGCAGAAGTTAGAGAACTACATTCAAACACAAGTTTGAATACATCTGAAACGTCATTGGTTACCACAGCATCCGTTATACATTCAGAACTATTCAAATTCCAATATACTTGAAACATTAAATACATTCAAATCTATGTACAAATTCAAATCTAATTGAAGCATCATGAGTTATTGTAGCAAAAGTTCAAACATATCTGAAACATCATCAGTTACTATAGCAACATTTAGAGAACAGCTACATTCAAAACATGTTCAAATTCAAACAAATTCAACTACATTTGAAACACCATTGGTTGCCATAGCAACAGCAACATTCTAAACTACTTTCAGATTTAATTTGAAAAATCTTACCTGTTTATTGTAGCAACGGTTAGAGAACAACAACATTCTAAACTACATTCAAATTAAAATAACACAGCAATATAGAAGCACGATAACACACTGCATGTGATCTCAGTCAGACTGCTAACAGCCTAGCAACACCCTAGCAACCAGTCAGGTGTGTTTTGAAACCTAAATAACAGAGTGTGCTGCTGATGTAGTGTGTGTTTGTGCAGGTGTCTGTGAGCGTCCTCTCTAAAGCTCTGTCCTCCTGTCCGCCGCTGTTCTCTCGCGCTCTTCCTCTGTCCGTCCTGAGCTTCATCTTCCTGTATCCGGAGCTCTCGGAGCGGTTCGGAGCGCCGGCTCTGACGGGACGTCTGTCTCGCGGGTCAGAGGGGTCTCAGCAGGAGGAGCAGGAGCTGCTGGAGCTGCTTCACACACACCCTGCAGCGCTGCTGGCCACACTGGTGACTCACGCTCACACTCACACTCACACACACACACACACACACACATCACATCACAGTTATAAAGGCAGAAGCTGACATGAAACACATGTACATGACAACTGAAGAGCAAACTTTATACACTCATAATCCAACAATAGTTCTGTAAGTCTGATGAAAATGAGGGAATAACAGTATGTATTGACATTATTACATACTGTATTATTATTATTATATTATATACAGTATACATTATAATACACAGAATTTGTCAATGAGCAGCATTTCATATTCACACACTTTAAGACCAACAACTTTCAGTATTGTTGTATTTCAGTATTTTTTTTTATTAGATTTGATTTAATTAGTTTATAATTATTTTTTTACACACACACACACACACATACAGTCAACCCAAAAGTTATTCAGGCACCAGATATACATTTTTTAAATACTTTTTTACTACTAATATTTTTTTTATTATTTACAGGTTCATTTATGTAGGTGAGGGTATCAAAATAAAGTCAACTGTGACGTAGTATATCCCAAACATTTTCGTACAGGACTAACAGTAAAACTGATGATAATGTGGGACCAAAAATGATTCAGACATTTTGACCTGAGCATGTTTTGTTACATGCCTTTCTATCAAAGTTATCTGACGTTATCAAGAAGAATTTGTTCTGACAGTTTAACTCTTCAGTCTTGGTCATATTTTATTATCATTTTCTCAACTATAGCAAATACACTGATAATGTGAGGCATTTTGAAGTTGCCTGAATAATTTTTGTTATTTATATATATATTAGTGCTGTCAAACGATTAATCGTTAAAAAGTTTTTGTTTGAATAATATATGTGTTCGGTGTATATTTATTATGTATATATAAATACACACACATACAGAATATATTTTGAAAATATTTACATGTATTTACATGTCTATATTTATATTCATATAATTTATTATAAATAAATATATTTAATATATAAAAATAATTTTTTTCTGAATTATATACATAATAAATATACACAGAACACATACATATATTATGTAAACAAACTTTTATTTTGGATGCGATTAATCTTTTGACAGCACAAATATATATATAGAGAGAGTAAATAATTTATTAAACATTTTTGTAAAATAATTTATTAAAACATAAAACAAAACAAAAAAGCATTAAAAAAATAAAAATAATTATTTAAAGTATCTCAATGTGATCCAGCTATTTTTCCTGTTTTTAAAGGAAATGAATTTTGATTAATTCAACAGATGGTACTTAAATGATACTTTATCTGCTATGATTCCTTTTAGACAAGTTATGATTATAAATAAGACAAAAGAAGCTTTAAAATAAGTTAAAACGACTAAAAATCAAGGTATTTCTGTGTAGAATTCCTGAAGTTTGGTGTGAATTGAATGATTTCATTATTTACATTATAGCTGTAATTATATTTAGTTTGAACAGAGTGAGGCTTTAGAGGCGAAACGGTTAAACACCTGCTTTAAGACTCTAATATAAGGTCTATTGTCAGACAGTCATTAAATTACTGTGACACTGTGTGTGTGTGTGTGTGTGTGTGTGTGTGTGTGTGTGTGTGTGTGTGTGTGTGTGTGTGTGTGTGTGTGTGTGTGTGTGTGTGTGCGTGTGTGTGTGTTCAGGCCGTGGCGTGTGATGCCGAGTCTGCAGCGTCTCGTTCAGCCGTCGGTGTGCTGCAGTGTTTCCTGCGATCAGCCGACAGCAGCAGCATTAGCGGGACATCTGATCTCTGTGATCAGATCCGATCAGCGCTGCTCAACGTACTGCAGAGACGCACACACACAGGTCAGACAACACACACTCACTTCAACACGAGTCATCTCTTACATTTGTTCATGCTGACCGTCTGTAGTGTAGGACACACTGTAGAAATAAAGGTAGCATCTAGCCAATCGCATTCAGATCCTCGTTCTGGTAGGTAGAAACACTCAGTTTGACGGTCCAATCAGCAGCCAGGGGTTATTATCAAGCCCCGCCCCTCGATTCACTCATAAACTGATCACAGTATATCAGCTGCTGATGTTTGGTCTGTTTCAGACGGTCTGTCTGTGCTGCTGGACGTGTCGTCTGTGATTCACTCGTCTGGCCAGAGGGAGCACACTGACTTCAGACTCCTGTACCACGGTGAGAACACACACACACACACACACACACACACACACAGAGAGAGTTTGGATACTGTTATGTTCATGTATGTGTGTGTGTTTGTAGTCAGTAATCTTGTAGGCAAGCTGGACTCCAGTGACTCTGAGCTGCTGCTGTCTGTTTTCAACTTCCTGTACTGCTTCCTGTCTGTGTGTCCTTCACACGCTACTGATAGAGGTAACACACACCCATAAACTGGAGGAGATTTCATTTTTTTATTATTATTAGCTTTATTAGCTCTACTCTGCCAAAGAGTGTTCTCTGCCTTTCTTGATTAACAAGCTTGAGTTCTGAGCTGAGAGATAACAGTTTCTTGCAAGAAAATAAATCTTCAAAAGACTTTATTGACTCATGCCTCTATTGAAGTAGAAATTTGCCATGACATAAACACAACACACATTCACACACATTAAACCACAAATATATACACTTACACACACACACACTTTGTCTTTCATATGGCCTAATGCCTTTAAATGATCATTTCAAATTGGCCATAGACAACTGTTTTCATATTCTAATAATCACAAACACATTCACAGATTCATGACCTGATGAGTGTGTGTGTGTGTGTTTCAGCGGTGTGTCTGCTGCTGGGAAACATCAGGCTGCTGGAGCTGCTGGAGGAGGTTTTGTCTGCCTCTTCATCCTCGTCTTCATCACTGCAGTGCTCCTCTCTTCTCCTGCTCTCCTCCCTCACACTCCTGCAGCACAAACACTCTGCTCAGGTAAAACACACTCCTCCTGCTCAGCTGAGATCTGTGTCGTCTCACTAGTAAACACCTGACACGCCTTTACACTTATAAATCACACGGAGTGAGTTGTTTTGGGGGGAAAGTCTCCTGTGAGGGGTAAGTTTAGGGTTGGTGTAGGGCAATAGCACACACAGTTTGTGCAGTATAAAAACCATTACACCTATGGGATGAACCCACTTTTCACAAAAACAAACGTGTGTGTGTGTGTGTGTGTGCTGAAGGTTCACAGGAGTGTCAGTGTGGATCTGCATCAGATAATCAGACGACTGGCCTTCAGCAAGAGACACACGGACACACTGCTCATCAGTAAGACACACATACTCACTCTCACAATTAAAACACTTACACACACACACACACATACAGACACACTGCAAGAAAACTAGAGTGGTTTCATGTAAAATAGCTGAATTAATGCATCTTTTGGGTTTTCAAACAGGACAAGGAATGTACTTTAATGTGTTGATTAAATATATTTAACAATGTTTTATTGAACTAGATATTCTTACTGGCTAATTTAGTTTTCTAAAGAAGGAAATCACTTTTGTTGCTGTTTTAAAAGAACATGGACATGATTTGGAGTAGTTAAGGATTGGAAGCCTCTTGTTTTTCTAGTTTTCATCACACAAATAGCGTTCATTTTTATGATTAATATAATAAATCAGGAATCTAGACGAGGTCAGAAAGCATCTGAGTTGAGCTTTGGTTGATTTGTGTTTATGTGAAAGTGCAATAATAAAGATGAAATGTGAAAATACATTTCTTAAATGACGGTAACTGATGATTTTTGAAATCACAAAATAAATAGTAATTACTGTAAATGCCTTCACTGTGACAATATCAACATCAATATCTTTTAATTTTGGAAACACATTGTGTTTTTTTCTCATCACACTTAATATTCTTACACTGTAAAAGTATTCATATACTGTATGATACGATACAGATGCCTTTATATTTTAAGAAAGGTTTGTAATTTTTGCCGAAAGGTTTTTGTTGTTGTTCAGAAGTTTAGCTTAAAATGAGTTTCATGAGCTGAAGTGATCACATGATCTGCAGATGTTTCTCCAAACGCTTCATCCGTCATTGATTTGCTGAGTTTACATGTCGTTCACCTTTAATCAGAACAAATAAAGACATGCTGGGACTGAAAGACTGATACAGTTGAACTGTAATGAACTGAGAGTGTGTGTGTGTGTGTAGAGTGCAGTGTGCGGTTTGTGCAGGTGTGTTTGGATGTGGACGCGTCTGCTCTGCTGTGTGTGTGTGACGCAGCGCTGCAGCGACCTCTGACCTCTATAGATGGCGCTCTTCATCCCATCGGACACAGCGGCGCTACAGGCCTCATGACCGCGCTGAGCGCACTCATGCTAACGGTACACACACACACACACACACAAACTAGTTTTGACCTTCATGTTGTGTTTTGGTTACTTTGACCCAGAGAGGATTTTCTTTTTTTCTAAAAACACTAATTAAACCAAAACTGAGTGATTTTGCTCACACAGGGTTTAACGACTTCCCAAAAATGTTTATTAGGGCCCAAGCCAGTAAGGCGCAGGGCCCTATTGTTCTTCTAAGGATTATTATTAGGGCCCAAGCCAGTAAGGCGCAGGGCCCTATTGTTCTTCTAAGGATTATTATTTTTTTTTTTTTTTTTTTTTTTTTTTTTTTTTTTTTTTTTTTATTTCAATCATCCGGGCACTTTTGGGGGCCTTAACGTGCCCGAAAACTCTCGAAAATTGGCACGCACGTTGGAACCTGCGGCCATTAGGACGCCGCTGAGGCTGGGACCCGGGCGTGGCACAGGGGCTCTACGGCGCCCCCTGGAAAATTGTCAGAAAGCTTGATGTATAGCTCACACATACTTGCACGTATTCATATGAAACTCGGTACACATATAGAACTCATTGAGCCGAACAACTTCCGCGCAGCATGTCATAGGCTCCGCCCAACAGGAAGTCGGCTATTCAGGGCTGTTTAAAAAGCGCATGCTCTGGAATTTGATATACTCCTCTGAGGATTTCCATACGATTGCCACCAAACTCGGTGAACATGATCTCAGGACATTGGGGATGCTAAATTGCGAAGATATTTTTGATATGTCGAACGGTTTGCCCGTGGCGAGGCGATGAAGTTATGGCGAAAAATGAGACCCAGGAAATGCCTAATAACGTCCACATACATTGTATGATGTAGATCAAACTTCAGTGATTTGTTCTTTGTATGATGCCGATCGGATAGATGTGACTATTATGACTGAAAGTTATAGCGCCACCAACTGGCTGCAGGAAGTGTGTCGTTTTCAAAATGCTTTGAATTCAGCATCTTATTTTTACTCGATTTGCTTCAAACTTCACCAGAATAATGTCAAAACACGGCCGATGTAAAACTGTGAAGGGAAGATTGATATCTAAAATTATGTTGCCATGGCAACGTGTCAAAGTTGAAAATTCGTTTCTGGTGATTTTGAGGCAGATAACATGTTTAGAATGTCATGAAACTCAACACACATATGAGTATTAATGATAGTTAGACACTGGAAAAAGCTCATATACGGGCGTGGAAGAGGCACTCTATAGCGCCACCTTTTGTCAAAAATGAGGGGGTTAGTTTTAGCTACAGACCCCAAACTCGGTACATAAATTGTTCTAATTAATCCGGACAACTTTCTAATTTACAGTCATTAGCTACGACCAACAGGAAGTCGGCTATATTTATTTTAATGTGGGTTTTTTTTAAAAACGGGCTGTAAACAAATTAATACTCCTCCAAGCAGAAACACGGAAATCACACCAAACATTTTTTATCATGATGCCAAAATACTGAAGATGCTAAATTGCGGACGGATTTAGGATATCTTGAACGATGATTTAATGGCAATTTATTAAAGTTACAGTAAAAAAGATCATTTCTTTTTTTTTTTTATCTTTTAAGAGCAGCTTCCAAACACTTCATAAAAAATTACATACACAGAACAATACAGTCTGAGGATATGTGATTAATTTTATGAATTTACAATACACTATGCAGAGGAGAAAATTTGAAAACTATCAGAGAGTTAGACTTAGACTGCTTCTGAGTGAGAGATCCCTGTCAGCCTGCATCTGAGTGAGGGGTGGGGGTGGGGTGGGGTGTGAGTGACTGTGTGAGTGACTGTGTGGATTGAGGCAGTGGGTGAGAGAGAGAAAGAGAGAGAGAGGGTCTGTTTTTTTAAATCTTTAAAAAATGCTTATAAATCATTAAAGATTTTGATAACACTTTATAATAAGGTCTCAATTCTTAACATTAGGAAATGCATTAATTAACGTGAACTAACAATGAAAAATATATTTTTACAGCATGTTAATTCTTCCATGATAGTATGAACTAACAAAGAACAATTTTTTTAAAGCATTTATTAATCTTTTTAATGTTAGAAAATTAGTCATGTTCAAAAGATAAACTTTAAAATGTAATAATATATAAACACATTTTGGAATTAATATTGATCAACATTAAATGGTATATAATTATTAATGATTATATATATATAATGATAGCTACAGACACCAAACTCGGTACATAAATTGTTCTTATTAATCCGGACAACTTTCTAATTTACAGTCATTAGCTACGACCAACAGGAAATCGGCTATTTTTTTTTTTTATGTGTTTTTTTTTTTTTTAAACGGGCTGTAAACAAATTCATACTCCTCCCAAGCAGAAACCAACAATTCACACCAAACATTTTTTCACATGCTTCCAAGATACTGAAGATACTACATTGCGGACGGATTTAGGATATCTTGAACGGTGATTTAATGGCAATTTATTAAAGTCACAGTAAAAAATAACACTTTTCTTTTTTTTTATCTTTTAAGAGCAGCTTCAAAACACTTCATAAAAAATTACATACACAGAACAATACAGTCTGAGGATATGTTATTAATTCCATGAATTTACAATACACTATACAGAGGAGAACATTTTCAAACTTATCAGAGTTCTCCTGTCTCTGTGCTTCTAATGTGTGCGGTAGGTGACTGGGTGGGTGACTGACTGTGTGAGTTCAGTGAGTGTGGAGGGAGAGAGAGAGAGAGAGAGGGTCTGTTTAAACTTCTCAATAAAATCCTTAAAAAATGCTTATAAAGCATTAAAGGTTTTGATAACACTTTATAATTAAGTCTCATTTGTTAACAGTAGGGAATGCATTAATTAACATGAACTAACAATGAAAAATGTATTTTTTACAACATGTTAATTCTTCATTGATAGTATGAACTTACAATGAACTAACAATGAACAAAATATTTTTAATATTAGAAAAATAGTCATGTTCAAAAAATAAAACTTTAAAATGTAATAATATATTAACACATTTTGGAATTGATTTTGATAAACATTAAATGGTATATATTTATTAATGATGTAAATTAACAACAGTTAAATAATGTTGTTTTTTAACATTGGTTAATTCACAAATAACATTAAATATTAACAATATATTTTTTACTTTATTAATTTGTGTTAGAAAAAATTATTCATGTTAGTTAATGGAAAAATAAATCATTAAAAAAAGCTTATAAATCATTAAAACCTTTGGTAACTATAATAATTTCTCATTTGTTAGCATTAGTAAATGCATTAACTAACATCAACTACCAATGAAAAATATATTTTCACAGAATTTAAAGTTTTATATGTTGTTCTGTGTGTGTGTGTGTTTCACTGAGTTGATGGTTTGGATTAACCCTTTAATTGCCGTATCCCTTAAAACCAAACTGCCAGAGGGTTACTGTGATGCTTGTGCTCGCTGGGCACCGTTTTATCGATGCCACCGGGGTGGCGTATGCTGACGGCTTGGGCCCGTCATCGCTGCTCGCAGCTATATTTTTTTTTTTTTTTTTTTTTTTTTTTTTTTTTTTTTTTTATTTCAATCATCCGGGCACTTTTGGGGGCCTTAACGTGCCCGAAAACTCTCGAAAATTGGCACGCACGTTGGAACCTGCGGCCATTAGGACGCCGCTGAGGCTGGGACCCGGGCGTGGCACAGGGGCTCTACGGCGCCCCCTGGAAAATTGTCAGAAAGCTTGATGTATAGCTCACACATACTTGCACGTATTCATATGAAACTCGGTACACATATAGAACTCATTGAGCCGAACAACTTCCGCGCAGCATGTCATAGGCTCCGCCCAACAGGAAGTCGGCTATTCAGGGCTGTTTAAAAAGCGCATGCTCTGGAATTTGATATACTCCTCTGAGGATTTCCATACGATTGCCACCAAACTAGGTGAACATGATCTCAAGACATTGGGGACGCTAAATTGCGAAGATATTTTTGATATGTCGAACGGTTTGCCCGTGGCGAGGCGATGAAGTTATGGCGAAAAATGAGACCCAGGAAATGCCTAATAACGTCCACATACATTGTATGATGTATATCAAACTTCAGTGATTTGTTCGTTGTATGATGCCGATCGGATAGATGTGACTATTATGACTGAAAGTTATAGCGCCACCAACTGGCTGCAGGAAGTGTGTCGTTTTCAAAATGCTTTGAATTCAGCATCTTCTTTTACCTCGATTTGCTTCAAACTTCACCAGAATAATGTCAAAACACGGCCGATGTAAAACTGTGAAGGGAATATTGATATCTAAAATTATGTTGCCATGGCAACGTGTCAAAGTTGAAAATTCGTTTCTGGTGATTTTGAGGCAGATAACATGTTTAGAATGTCATGAAACTCAACACACATATCAGTATTAATGATAGTTAGACACTGGAAAAAGCTCATAAACGGGCGTGGAAGAGACACTCTATAGCGCCACCTTTTGTCAAAAATAAGGGGGTTAGTTTTAGCTACAGACACCAAACTCGGTACATAAATTGTTCTTATTAATCCGGACAATTTTCTAATTTACAGTCATTAGCTACGACCAACAGGAAGTCGGCTATATTTATTTTAATGTGGGTTTTTTTTAAAAACGGGCTGTAAACAAATTAATACTCCTCCAAGCAGAAACACGGAAATCACACCAAACATTTTTTATCATGATGCCAAAATACTGAAGATGCTAAATTGCGGACGGATTTAGGATATCTTGAACGATGATTTAATGGCAATTTATTAAAGTTACAGTAAAAAAGATAATTTTTTTTTTTTTTATCTTTTAAGAGCAGCTTCCAAACACTTCATAAAAAATTACATACACAGAACAATACAGTCTGAGGATATGTGATTAATTTCATGAATTTACAATACACTATGCTTAGGAGAAAATTTAAAAACTATCAGAGAGCTCTTAGACTGCTTCTGAGTGAGAGATCCCTGTCAGCCTGCATCTGAGTGAGGGGTGGGGTGGGGTGGGGTGTGAGTGACTGTGTGAGTGACTGTGTGGATTGAGGAGCTGGGTGAGAGAGAGAAAGAGAGAGAGGGTCTGTTTTTTAAAATCTTTAAAAAATGCTTATAAATCATTAAATAAGGTCTCAATTCTTAACATTAGGAAATGCATTAATTAACGTGAACTAACAATGAAAAATATATTTTTACATCATGTTAATTCTTCCATGATAGTATGAACTAACAAAGAACAATTTTTTTAAAGCATTTATTAATCTTTTTAATGTTAGAAAAATAGTCATGTTCAAAAGATAAACTTTAAAATGTAATAATATATTAACACATTTTGGAATTAATATTGATCAACATTAAATGGTATATAATTATTAATGTTTATATATATATAATGATAGCTACAGACACCAAACTCGGTACATAAATTGTTCTTATTAATCCGGACAACTTTCTAATTTACAGTCATTAGCTACGACCAACAGGAAGTCGGCTATATTTATTTTAATGTGGGTTTTTTTTTTAAACGGGCTGTAAACAAATTCATACTCCTCCAAACAGAAACACGGAAATCACACCAAACATTTTTTCTCATGATGCCAAAATACTGATGATGCTAAATTGCGGACGGATTTAGGATATCTTGAACGATGATTTAATGGAAATTTATTAAAGTTACAGTAAACAAGAAAAAACATTTTTTTTTTATCTTTTAAGAGCAGCTTCCAAACACTTCATAAAAAATTACATACACAGAACAATACAGTCTGAGGTTATGGGATTAATTTCATGAATTTACAATACACTATGCGGAGGAGAAAATTTAAAAACTATCAGAGCTGCTTTTGAGTGAGAGCTCCCTGCCAGCCTGCCTCTGAGTGAGAGCTCCCTGTCACTGCTGCTGAGTGAGGGGTGGGGGTGGGCTGTGAGTGACTGTGTGAGTGACTGTGTGGATTGAGTGTGGATTGAGGCAGTGGGTGAGAGAGAGAAAGAGAGAGAGGGTCTGTTTTTTAAAATCTTAAAAAAATGCTTATAAATCATTAAAGATTTTGATAACACTTTATAATAAGGTCTCATTTCTTAACATTAGGAAATGCATTAATTAACGTGAACTAACAATGAAAAATATATTTTTACAGCATGTTAATTCTTCCATGATAGTATGAAATAACAAAGAGCAATTTTTTTTAAAGCATTTATTAATCTTTTTAATGTTAGAAAAATAGTCATGTTCAAAAGATAAACTTTAAAATTTAATAATATATTAACACATTTTGGAATTAATATTGATCAACATTAAATGGTATATAATTATTAATTTGTATATATATATATATATATATGATAGCTACAGACACCAAACTCGGTATATAAATTGTTCTTATTAATCCGGACAACTTTCTAATTTACAGTCATTAGCTACGACCAACAGGAAGTCGGCTATATTTATTTTAATGTGTGTTTTTTTTTTTTTAAACGGGCTGTAAACAAATTCATACTCCTCCAATCAGAAACACGGAAATCACACCAAACATTTTTTGTCATGATGCCAAAATACTGATGATGCTAAATTGCGGACGGATTTAGGATATCTTGAACGATGATTTAATGGCAATTTATTAAAGTTACAGTAAAAAAGAACACTTTTTTTTTTTATCTTTTAAGAGCAGCTTCCAAACACTTCATAAAAAATTACATACACAGAACAAGACAGTCTGAGGATATGTGATTATTTCATGAATTTACAATACACTATGGCGAAAAGAAAATTTTCAAACTTATCAGAGTTCTCCTGTCTCTGTGCTTCTAATGTGTGCGGTAGGTGACTGGGTGGGTGACTGACTGTGTGAGTTTAGTGAGTGTGGAGGGGGAGGGGGAGAGAAAGAGAGAGAGAGAGAGGGTCTGTTTAAACTTCTCAATAAAATCCTTAAAAAATGCTTATAAAGCATTAAAGGTTTTGATAACACTTTATAATAAGGTCTCATTTCTTAACATTAGGAAATGCATTAATTAACGTGAACTAACAATGAAAAATATATTTTTACAGCATGTTAATTCTTCCAGGATAGTATGAACTAACAAAGAACAATTTTTTTTTAAAGCATTTATTAATCTTTTTAATGTTAGAAAAATAGTCATGTTCAAAAGATAAACTTTAAAATTTAATAATATATTAACACATTTTGGAATTAATATTGAACAACATTAAATGGTATATAATTATTAATGTTTATATATATATATATATATAATGATAGCTACAGACACCAAACTCGGTACATAAATTGTTCTTATTAATCCGGACAACTTTCTAATTTACAGTCATTAGCTACGACCAACAGGAAGTCGGCTATATTTATTTTAATGTGGGTTTTTTTTAAACAGGCTGTAAACAAATTCATACTCCTTCAAGCAGAAACACAGAAATCACACCAAACATTTTTTCTCATGATGCCAAAATACTGAAGATGCTAAATTGTGGACGGATTTAGGATATCTTGAACGATGATTTAATGGCAATTTATTAAAGTTACAGAAAAAAGAGAACTTTTTTTTTTTTATCTTTTAAGAGCAGCTTCCAAACACTTCATAAAAAATTACATACACAGAACAATACAGTCTGAGGATATGTGATTAATTTCATGAATTTACAATACACTATGGAGAGGAGAAAATTTAAAACTTATCAGAGATCTCCTGTCACTGCTTCTAATGTGTGCGGTGGGTGACTGGGTGAGTGACTGACTGTGTGAGTTCAGTGAGTGTGGAGGGGGAGAGAGAGAGAGAGAGAGAGAAAGAGAGAGAGAGAGAGAGAGAGAGAGAGGGTCTGTTTAAACTTCTCAATAAAATCCTTAAAAAATGCTTATAAAGCATTAAAGGTTTTGATAACACTTTATAATTAAGTCTCATTTGTTAACAGTAGGGAATGCATTAATTAACATGAACTAACAATGAAAAATATATATTTTACAGCATGTTAATTCTTCATTGATAGTATGAACTTACAACGAACTAACAATGAACAAAATATTTTTAATATTAGAAAAATAGTCATGTTCAAAAGATAAAACTTTAAAATGTAATAATATATTAACACATTTTGGAATTGATTTTGATCAACATTAAATGGTATATATTTATTAATGATGTAAATTAACAACAGTTAAATAATGTTGTTTTTTAACATTGGTTAATTCACAAATAACATTAAATATTAACAATATATTTTTTACTTTATTCATTTGTGTTAGAAAAAAATATTCATGTTAGTTAATGGAAAAATAAATCATTAAAACCTTTGGTAACTATAATAATTTCTCATTTGTTAGCATTAGTAAATGCATTAACTAACATCAACTACCAATGAAAAATATATTTTCACAGAATTTTAAGTTTTATATGTTGTTCTGTGTGTGTGTGTGTTTCACAGAGTTGATGGTTTGGATTAACCCTTTAATTGCCGTATCCCTTAAAACCAAACTGCCAGAGGGTTACTGTAATGCTTGTGCTCGCTGGGCACCGTTTTATCGATGCCACCGGGGTGGCGTATGCCGACGGCTTGGGCCCGTCATCGCTGCTCGCAGCTATATTTATTTTTGTACTTTTTGAGATTTTTTTGCTACCTTTGTTGCTCTTGTGGTGTAGCCACTCAAAAATGACCGGTCCACAAACAAATGCTATAAAATCTCCAAATCTTGAATTCAGTCTTTTTGTCAGCTTGTTTTCATTCAGTTGGCACAGTTTTGTATTTCCTCTTGGAAATGACTGATAGTAGGCCTCACTGATCTGAGGTTGATCTGCTGAGTGAATATTGCCAAAATAGTCCACCAGTAATGTTTTATCAATCAAAAACTGAATATTGCCAAAATAGTCCACCAGTAATGTTTTATCAATCAAAAACTGAATATTGCCAAAATAGTCCACCAGTAATGTTTTATCAATCAAAAACTGAATATTGCCAAAATAGTCCACCTGTAATGTTTTATCAATCAAAAACTGAATATTGCCAAAATTATCCACAAAAAACAAACAAACATGTTTTTCACAAAAAAACTGAGGTTTAAGCTCAGATCAATGAAACCTACAATCATTCAGTTTCAAAAAGAAACACAAAACCGGTTCTATTTAAAAGAACACAGTACTGAATATGAGATTTGGGGATAATATAGCATAACAAAAAAAATTGACCAACTATGTTTAAAAGTTGTTGTTTTTTTCACCACAAACGGTAAATTAGGGTGACGGATTTTCAGCACAGCACAAGAGTTGAACACAGTGTGATTGAGTGAGAGTGAATG
Source organism: Barbus barbus (assembly GCF_936440315.1). Taxonomy (NCBI): domain Eukaryota; kingdom Metazoa; phylum Chordata; class Actinopteri; order Cypriniformes; family Cyprinidae; genus Barbus; species Barbus barbus. Next base: position 43,496,996 of record NC_136731.1, read on the forward strand.
GGTCAATGACTGATGTGTGTGTGTGTGTGTGTGTGTGTGTGTGTGACAGATGCAGGATCTGATGGTCAGTGCCGCTCTGAACTGTCTCGGGTCTCTGATGGGATTTCTGCGCAGACGGATCCCTCAAACCGGTACAAACACACACACACACACACGCATGCTCAGTCATGCAGTGAAAGCGGTTCACTAGTTAAAAGCGCTCAAGAATCAGTCAGATCCTGTTTCTGCTGGTGTTTAGCACATGTTTCTGTGAGAGAAACTATATCAATAACCTGAAAGAAAGACACTGGAGGACTATGAGATGAGCTCACTGATGGAGTCAAACATTAATAACAGGCTTTAGATGGACAAACACACACACGTGATTGTGTTATTGTTGTGTGTGTGTGTGTGTAGCGCAGCACATGGTGTGTCAGCCGTGGATGCGGTTCCTGCTCTTCTCTTTACTCTCCTGTGACCAGAAACTGAGACCTGCAACGCTGCAGCTGCTCACACAGGTAACACACACACACACACACACTCTTCAGCTCTGTTCTTTTGTCTGAGTGTGTGTTTGTGTGCAGCTGGTGTGTTTCAGCGGCGGAGTCTCACACTGGAGGACTGAAGTTGAGTCTGTGTGTGAGGAGATTGAGAAACGAGGAGCGACGGACCTCTCTGATGACAGCACACGCACACTGAGACTGATGCTCACACAGGTGTGTAACACACACACACACACACACACACACTGAGACTGATGCTCACACAGGTGTGTAACACACACACACACACACACACACACACACACTGAGACTGATGCTCACACAGGTGTGTAACACACACACACACTGAGACTGATGCTCACACAGGTGTGTAACACAAACACACACACACACACACTGAGACTGATGCTCACACAGGTGTGTAACACACACACACACACACACACACACTGAGACTGATGCTCACACAGGTGTGTAACACACACACACACACACACACACACTGAGACTGATGCTCACACAGGTGTGTAACACACACACACACACATGTTGGGTTTCCATGTTTTATGGGGACATCCCATAGGCGTAATGGTTTTTATACTGTACAATCTGTATGTGCTATTGCCCTACACCAACCCTACACCTAAACTTAGCCCTCACAGGAAACATGCTGCATTTTTAGATTTTCAAAAAACTTTATGCTGTATGATTTATAAGCTTGTTTCCTCATGGGGACCAAAAAATGTCCCCACAAGATTAAGATTTACTGGTATTACTATCCTTGTGGGGACATTTGGTCCCCAGGACGTGATGAATACCAGGTGCACACACACACACACACACACACACACACTACTTTCAGAAGTTTGATCTTTTAATGTTTCTGAAAGAAATCCCTTCTGCTCACTAAGGCTTATTTGACCAAACATGCAGTAAACATTTAGAAATATTAAAATAACTGTTTTCTATGTGAATATCTGTTAAGATGTAATTTATTTCTGTGATCAAAGCTATATTTTCAGCATCATTACTCCAGTCTTCAGTGTCACATGATCTTCAGAAATCATTTAATATACTGATTTACTGCTCAAGAAACATTTAAGTGATACGTTTTATTTCTCAGGATTCACAGATGAATATAAAGATAAAAAGAACAGCATTTATTTGAAATAGAAATACGTCTTTACTCTCACTTTGATCAATTGAATGCACCCTTGATCAGTATTAAGTATTAATTTTATCTGAAATGTTCTGAGTGTGTTATTAATGTGTGTGTGTGTGTGTGTGTGTTCAGTGTTGTGCTCTTTCTCCTCCTGATGATCTGAGGATGAGGATGGAGGCTATACAAGAGTCACTCAAACATCTTCCTCCCTCTGAGAGCTCGAGCAGACACGTGCTGTATCCTTAATACACACACACACACACACACACACACACACACTGATGATGCTTTCCTTAACACAGTGTGTGCCAGTCGGGTTGGACAAGTCTCTGTCTGTCTGTCTGACTTCATAATCAGCACTCAGGACCTATGAAACACACACACACACACACACACACACAATAACACACACACACACACACACACACACACACTTCTGATGAGTTTGACTTCTGTTCCTGCTGAAGATGTTTGTTACTAAAATATCTTTTATATACCTATTTATTTAGATTAATAATAATTAGTTATGTAATATATACAATTTGTTATTGTTTAATTAATTATATAATTTGTTGAGTAACAAAAGTTATTGTTTAATAATTATTGCTATTAATAAGTAATTACTCAGTCTGTCATTTGTGTGGTGAAATGGTTATGTTCGTGTTCATTTTTTACTTTTTTGTAATTTTCATGGTTATTTATTAATATTCATTGCTATTAAAAGTTACTCATTTTATTAAGTGCTCTCAAGAATGGTTATTGAACTAAAATAATTATTAGTTACTCATTTTAGAGACAAATATGGGTATTGATTAATATTATTTTGTACTATCAATTATAATCACTCAACAGAAATGGTTGATTAATATTCATTTTTAATATTAATAATAATGTAAATAATTTGTTACTCTTTATAATTTGAGTACAGACAGAATGGTTGATTTATTTTTATTTTGTACTATTAATATTAGTTAAACATTTTTTAATAATTGAAGCAAAAATGGTTTATGGTTTAATGTTTATTTTTTCTGTAAATTATCATGTTGCTCACTTTATAATTGCAGTAGTGACATGTTTATTATTAATTTGTAATATTAATTAATTATAATTACTCATTTTATGTGTGCGGTAACAAAATGTTTTTTATATTTTATCTGTAGTATCAAAACAGCTATTGATTAATTCATAATTGAATTATTTATTAAAGGGGTCATCGGATGCCCATTTTAGATTTTGATTCTTTAGGGTTTTAATGAAAAGTCTATAACATACTTTGGTTAAAAATTTCTCAGTGGTCGTGTAAAAAACACCTTTACTCTGTCAAAATCAGCTCTGTCTTCAGCACGCTGATCTAGTCCATGTTTCTTTAAATGCTAGTGAGCTCTGCTGACTCCGCCCCTCTCTTCCTGTGGAGTGACGAGCAGACCATAGATACGTGTAGATTCCCTATTCGACCGCTCCAGATACGTTGCTCAGATTCACCATAATAATCAATGAATATTCAAATATATACAAGCGTATAACTTGCTGTTGTAGACGCACACAGTCTATGTGCTCAAAGATTCGCAGACTGTTGCAAAAATGGCGGATGGCTTGCGTATCGCGGCCCATAGAAACAATCCATAATGAGGCATCTAGGTATATATATCTATGGAGCATACTAAACTTCAGCTGTGAAACTGGCTAACTAGCACATTATTAGGAAAGGTGATTTGCAAAGATTCAGAAAAACCCTTATACTCACTTCTTCTGATAAAGCTGGATCACGAATGATTCGCGCAAACATCTTGTCTTCTCCGCACCGGAGGCGGACAGCTCTCAGCTCACTCAGGGCGGGTCTACGGTAAGACGGTCTTGTCAATCAACTCTCGTGGGAGGGGCCTGTACAGAACTACATCATTCTGACAGGAATCTCAGAAATGGCCTGATTCGAGAGAGTATTTTTAAACAGGGATTTAAAAAAAAAAACACGGTGGATTTTTATCATTATAGGATGGATGTGTACACACACTTCCAACATACATTTAAGTGAATTTTGCATCCGATGACCCCTTTAAATGGCCCTGCTGTGTGACAAATATATTTTAAAAGTATAAATATTCCATTTAGTCCTCAAGTTAGAGATATTTCACCCGAAAATGAAAATTCTGTGATTAATTACTCGCCCTCATGTCGTTCCAAAGCTGTAAGACTTTCATTCATCTTCAGAACACTCTCTGACCCTCTGCAGACAGCAGGGATCCTGACACGATCAAGGCTCAGAAACCTAACAAAGAGATCGCTAAAATAGTCCATGTGTCATCAGGGGTTCAACCGTAAATTTACGAAGCTACAAGAATACTTTTTATGCAAGAAAACTACATAATAAAATAAAATAACAACTTCATTCAACAATTTGTCTCCTCCGCGTCACCCTGGAATGGGAATCTACATCACTGCGCACTGCATTCTGGGTAGTCGCCGCCATGTTAAGTCGGACATGCTAAGTATCATACCGTGACAGCAGATACAAATCACCAGAGTACAAAACAGCTGTATTTGCATTAATATTTTTAAGAGCTGCTTGCATTTGCTTAGAATAAATGGACTAATATTCATATTCAGTAATGTTCATTCGAGCGAGCAGTCGTGAGGCCAGAACACAACACACACACACACACACACACTCAATGAAATCATACGGCCGCCTTCTATCGTATCACACACAGGACCAAACTGATTTCTCTTTTGCAGTTTTTAATAATTAGATGGCACTGATATATCTGCCAGATAAAATAATAAACACAATATAGCTTGATCTCAGCCAGTTCATGTATTTCAGTGGTTCTCAGTTACAGTCCTCTGCATTTTCCGTACGGTTCTCTTATCACTTCAGACGTTTGTTCTACTCGACAGTAAGTGGACATCACAGTATGTTCCGCCATGATTTCAGTTCGAAGCGAACGTATATGTTCCATTCAAAGAATTTAAATAGTATTTATTGACAGGGGTATATTGTCACGCTTCACACTTGTCCAGTACGTTTTGCAGGCCGTGGCGTAGTACAAATCCGTGAATGAATGCTCCCAAGTGAAGTAAACATTACCGGATTTTGATCTGAACATAAACAACGTTTCAATGTATATAGGGTGACAGGGAGGAGACGAAAAGTACAAAAAGTATTCTCGTAGCTGCATAAAATTACGCTTGAACCCCTGATGACACATGGATTATTTTAACGATCTCCTTGCTATGTTTCTGGACCTTGATCGTGTTAGGATCCTTGCTGTCTATGAAGGGTCAGAGAGCTCTCGGATTGCATCAAAAACATCTTACTTTGTGTCCTGAAGATGAACAAAGGTCTTACGTGTTTGGACCGACATGAGGGTGAGTAATTAATCACATAATTTTCATTTTTGGGTGAACTATCCCTTTAACAAGAGGTAAAGATGGAAGCATGAAAATATTACAGTGTTGCATTTAAGAAAAATCCTTCTAGTCTGTCATGTTAATTGTTGCAGTTTAATTTAATTAAAAACCTTTGTAGATGTAATGGGTTGTCAAACCAGCTGAGAGGAATACATGAACATTTGTTTTGAGCAGTTAAACAGCAGGGAAAAAAACTAAACTTTGATTTCTTTCTCAGTGTTCATTTTCTGATTTTGCTCAGTTTCAGTTTGTTGAGAGAAATGTCCTTTGTTTGTTTCAATTCAACATTCAACACTTCTAGAGTGATTCTAAAGCTGAAGAACCACGCTGAACACCTAAACTAGTTCACTTTTCAGTGTTTTACCAACGTGACACTTTATGAACGTATTCGATACTGAAACTAGTGATCCGCTTCTGGACAGAAGAATTTATGCAAAATTCATAATTGCTGTTTTTGTATGATTTTGTGGTTATCTTGTCAGGGTAACCTCGATTCATCACAGTAATTGGGGTTATTAGAGTTCATTTAGTTGTTTTTTTGCTGTCACACATTAACAGGAGTCAGTCAAATGAGAACTCTTGTTCCTGGGTGGGGTTTTTCTTCTTCTTCTCCTTTTTTTGTGTTTTGTGTTATTATTGTGTGCTGGAGGTACAGCTATTCAGTCACAGACCATATACAGTCAAGAGTTACAGACATAAACTCTGGTCCTATTTGCAATATTTTCTGTTCAATTGATTTTCCTTGAGCACATTGAATATGCTTCAACATTTCTGTGGATTTGTTTATCTCTCTGCCGTTTCACAGCTTCTGAGTCTCACAGGTTTGTATGTTTTATTTGTTTCATGCCTGAAGTGCAAACATCTGTTTATCTGAAATGATTAGTTTATTTGGAGATTAAATGATTGTAACTTTATTATTTATCTTCGGACCAGTGTTTGAGGTGTGAAATTCATTTCTGTTCAGTTGACGTTTGTTTTTTATTGCATATGATGATACTGACAATAGATAAAAAAAAAAAAAATCTCAAGCTATTTAGCAAAAATGGATCCAAAGCATATGCATCAATGAACAAAATGTTTAAAATTGGGTACTCGACAAAGATGATGATAATAATAATAATAAACGTCAGCACCAAAAATGCAAAACAGTTATATATTGTTCACACAAGGTATCGTTTTGAGCTACTAGGCTCTTTGTCAGACAATAAAAAGTTATTTAAAACATGTCTTTATATGTACAAGTGATTAATCAATGAATATCAAAATCTTCGTTTAATCCCTAGGGGCTATCTAATGTGTAAATTTAAAAAGTCTCACATCTCAAAAGTGTTTTATCTCCTCCAGTCCATGGACATTTGACTAATTCGGTTCCTCGGCTGAATGTCAAAAAGTCACAAATTGCTGAGCCACCAGACTTTTAAGTTATCGATTTCTCAATGATATTCTGAATTGAGGGTTTTTACCCACATAGCAAAGACCGCAGGGGCAATGCAACATATAGCCCACATTAGCAGTTTTACATTAAATAGTAGGCCAATCTCTTATTTTTCAATTTTGCAATATGAGAATGTTTGAAGTTTGAGTTTTATTGGTAAAATTGCATTGTTGAATGTTACCACATCCAAAATTGCCAAAGGGTACCTTACACTCACGTTGTGACAGGCTATTCATAAATTGGCAGACTGAATCCATCCTTACATGTGACCCTGGACCACAAAATAAATAAGCTTTCCATTGATGTACGGTTTGTTATGATCGGACAATATTTGGCTGAGATATAACTATTTGAAAATCTGGAATCTGAGGGAGCAAAAAAATCTAAATATTGAGAAAATCTCCTTTAAAGTTGTTCAAATGAAGTTCTTAGCTATGCATATTACTAATCAAAAATTAAGTTTTGATATATTTACGGTAAGAAATTTACAAAATATCTTCATGGAACATGATCTTTACTTAATATCCTAATGATTTTTGATCATTTTGACCCATACAATGTTTTTTTGGTTTTGCTGCAAATATACCCCAGCGACTTCAGACTGGTTTTGTGCTCCAGGGTCACATATGCTCTTGCTCTAAGCCTATCTGATTAAATCGCTGCTTGATGTTGAAAGTCTGCATCTCTACTGCAAATTCGGTGAAGGTACACAACTGAACTGAGAGATTGTTACATGGTACATTTCATCATCCTGAGTCATTAAAATGCTCTTTACCAATGTATTACGATCAGTAGGTTTTCAGTACAAGCTGATGCAGACGTAATAATGAGCGCATCTGAAAAACTGATTTTATGCTGATGGAATTCAGTGGTGAATATCATTAACCAGTCTATGAAACTCTAAGAACGGAGATTCAGTACCATACCATAAAAAAACATACTGTTTCCACAGCACAGTAGGTTTCAGTCTGTATGGTGTACAAATTGTTGTTGAAATATAGTACAAAACGATGCAAAACTAGGGGCCATTTTCGAACCATGCTTACACTAGAGATCAGATGCAAATGCAAAATAATTATATGACAGTACAGATTTAGTCCATTCCAGCAGACGTACTGGGAACTTTACTGGTCAAGAAAAAATCCAATGGCTTTTAGTCCACCTTGGAATGAAACATCCAGACATTCAACATCCATGGTCACTAAAAAACTGAATGTCACAGAATTAAAGAGATGATAAAGTACCCTACAAAATGTAGCAATAGAATTAGTCAAATATCCACTGCATGTGGAGGGTGACGGTAATAATTCATTTTATTTTAGATTTACACTGTAGGGGGTTAAATGAAGATTTCAATATTTCTGTTTTTTTGGTATGATTTTGATTTTGCAGACATCGTTTGTAAAATTATAAATTTTATATGTTTTGACTTTCATAGTATTTTGCATTTATTTTTTGCATTTTCATTTCATGATCCTTTCTTTCACTTTTTCTTCAAAGGTCGTTATTCTTGATTAATCACTCGTGAGTATAAAGGCCTGACTGAAATGACTTTGCTATGGTCTGACACAGAGCCTGTTAGCTCAACTTTACCTCGTGTGAAGTCCAATATTAAATTGTTTTGCATGTTTAGAGCATGGCGTGCCAATTTGAGTTTTTTTTTCTCAAGCTATTAAGTAAATGTCCTTGGCCCAATTCTATAAAATACAAAACTCTAGAATTGATAACTATATAAATCTATAGATGCACCAAATGATCCTTTAATTATCCATTTTAAATGATAGACAGATATTTTGAAAAGATTGATAGTAATAGCATTATGGAATGCAGATACTGTGAAGGAACGTTATATACATGATAAGAGTGTGTAGTGAAAAATATACTTTGTGTATTAACATATTAGAAAATATGATGAAAAGCTGTGATATTAGCTCTAAGAGTTTTGTTTAATAAAAATCCTTCTCAATGTGTTCAGCAGGTGCAGAAGCTGAATGTCCTCTTCAGCTCAACCCACAGAGAGTTGTAGTGAGATACGGTGATCCTGTTGCAGTTAACTGTAGCACCTCAGTCCAGCATGAAGGGATGGGATGGGAAGCCAGTGAGGGAGCAGTGCCCAGGACCAGACGACAGAGTCTGATCACATGGAGTGTGTCACAACTGACAGAATGGGACATAAGACCAGTCTGCTACATGAACTATAAAACAAGTGATAGGAATCCGAATGAGTGTATAGTAGAGCTCCCAGTCACTGTTTACAGTCAGTTCTCTGTTACTGATATTATTCTGTTCATTCTCAGAAATATCTAATCACAGCAGATTTAGAGTGTGTAAATCTTCCTCCACAGAGACTCCAGACCGTGTGTTCATCAGCACTGTGGACCACAGCGGACCGATGATGGAGGGAGAGCAGTATAAGCTCCAGTGTGACGTTCACAATGTGGCTCCTGTTCAGAATCTCTCTGTCAAATGGTACAAAGGACAGACTCTGCTGGATCAAACCACCTTCACTGACACTAGCGAGACTCCAGTGAATGAAACCGCCACACTCCTGATCCGTCCAGACAGAGCTGATGATGGAGCTCAATACCGGTGTGAAGCAGAGCTGGATCTGGGAGAAGAAGGACCTCAACCTCATCCTATAAATTCATCAAAGCCTCTTAATATTGAAGTTTACTGTAAGTTTATTATTCCTAAACTAGCCATATAATTCAGTTAATATTTTCTAAAGGGTCTTCTAGTGAGAAAAATGTGCAACTATCATATTTCATCACACAGAGATATAAATATGACATATTATGAATTACATGAAGACAGAGAAAAGGTTTCAGCTGTGCAGTATTTATGGTGATCTGTTAATAACAGCGGCTCATCATGTTTCTGTTGTGCTGAGGAATGTATCTCTGTCCTCCTCAGATAAACCACAACACTCCAGTTCAACAGAGACCATCATTAAAGCCGACGAGGCTACACTAGACTGTACAGTGAAGGCAAACCCGGCTCCTGCGTACACATGGCACTCAGATCATCTGGAAGAAGAGATCAGCTCCTCAGTGCTCAAGTCCTCCACACTCAGTCCAGGAACCTACACGTGCACCGCCACAAACACTCTGGGAAGGCACAGCAAAGTGTTCATCCTGGGTTATGAATGAAAATATGATATCATCTCATTTTTAAATTTTTGCAGCAATTATTATTTTGTTCATATTTGGATAAGATTTCAAATGTGCATTATGTGTTATTTTGCTCTCAGTGCACATTTGAGACATTATCTGATGACTTGAATACTTTGTGCATATTTATGTTTAGTTTTTCTTCTAAATGTTGGTTTGGGGGTCTCTTATTTTATGCATTGTGTTCGATTTCTGTGTAAAACCAGAGTCTCTTTTTTTTATACACTCTTAAAAATTAACCTTTAAGGTTCTTTCTGGAAAATGTTTCTTTAGATTTTTTTAAATATTCTTCACAAAAACAGTTTATTTTCCGTTTTAAGAGCTTTTGGGGAACCAAGAATGTTTTTTCTGTGGCACCTCTGGGAAACACCTCTTTTTTATGAACACCTGTATTTCTAAAGAGTGCATCTGTAGACAGGGACTGAAACACTTGAGTGTTTTATTAACACTGCTTTTCATCCACAGGTGTTCGTCTCACATTCTGGACTGTTCTTGCTTTTTTCCAGTTGTCTGTTGCATTGATTATTGTGATTTAATTAATAGTCACACAACAGAGATAATTATTCACAGTATTGTATTTTCTTTCTTTCTACTCTGCTGGGAATTCATCAAATGTGTTGACTTGTAGTGGTTCATCAGTCATGCATACGAAGTCAGGGTGGACCGCTACAACACATCACTTTTATTTAGAAATAAATTCCAGCCTTTAGATGTTAGCATGAAATTAACAAATGTTCTTTTGGATTTTTTTTATTTTTGACAAATATTCAATTTTTTCTCTTAATATGAGGGTATATAAAGTTGCAAGTTTGAAAACAATACAATATTGCATTGGGAATCTAGTATATGGATTGTTACCCTGTAACACGGCATTTAGCGGATGTATATTCATTACACAGAGCAGCTTTTAAAATTCTTCTGTATTCGGTGTGAATGTGAGCTGAGCACAAGATGAGCGCTCAGACTGCACGGGGCATCTCATGACCCTCGGCTAGCAGCAGCCCTATAGGAAGAAAATGTATGTTGAGTGGTTGAACAGCAGCAAAATAAAGCTTGACTTCTTTGGCTTTGAATTCCTTCTCATTTTTTCTCATTTTGCTGAGTGTTAGTTTGTTAGGGGAAATGTGCTTGATGAGTTTCAGAGGAAACAGTGAAAGGGTGGAGCTTCAAAATGACTTAAAGGGTTATATGTTTAGATGAAGGAGTTAATCACAACAAAGCCTTCAGTCAGAGTATGAATTTGCCATATATCACAGTGGGTGGGCTCTTTTGACTGGGGTCAGTAAACAACCACCCTGAACACCTGAGCCTAAAAACAAACCTAGTTTACTTTATAATGTGTCAATATTAAAAACCTGAACAAATTACTAGCATCTGGCACCCGCTTTGAATGATATCCCTCGATTGAATGGGTGTTATCAGGTCACAGATAAGGCCAGACCGGACCTGTTACACCTACTGGTAGGCTGAGAAGGCTGTTATCATCGAATGGCTGTAAGTCAAAGTCTGATTACAGTTTTATAGAGACATTTGTCATATGCTTATGCTTTGTTAATTAAATAATGTTGGGCAGAGTTTTCAAACATATATGGAAAGGTGCTATAAAGGTGTTTAAATCCAGCTTAGTAGTGGTCAAATATTATGCACTGATACAGTGCACAGTAAAAGTGATATGTAATATTAAAAAGTATCTGTAGCACAACTTGTAGTAAAGTGAATAATATAATAAAATAGCGAGCACAACAGTACAATAACATAAGTGATATAATATATCTTTCTCTGGGAATAGAGTGGTTTAGTTGTGACGTCAGAAGCTGAGTAATTCTGAAGATGCACCTGTACTCTATAATGAGTTTGTGAATTAAGTTAATTGGTAAAATAAGGTCTGTGGTAAACAACTTGACAAAACATTTTGCTATACAATGCAAATTACACTCACTCATGCAGAAAACACATTATGAAAATATTGTTTATTTTTCAACATGTGTGCAGTTTAACAAAATATCAAAGCCTGGTTATGTTTAACACAGACCAGAATATGAGAAACTTTCTGTTAATCAAAATGAATAATCATTATTAAAGATCAGGCCCTTTCTGACAGAGCATGCTGCGCAACTTCTTGTCCAGGCCCTGGTTGTTTCTAGACTGGACTACTGCAATGCTCTTCTGGCTGGTCTGCCATCAAACGCAATCAAACCTCTACAAATGATTCAGAATGCAGCGGCACGACTGGTCTTCAACGAGCCCAAAAGAGCGCATGTTACACCTCTCTTCATCTCCTTGCACTGCCTACCAGTGGCAGCTCGCATCCAGTTCAAGTCACTGATGCTTGCGTACAGATCTACCACAGGCTCTGCACCCTCCTACTTCCACTCACTATTACGCACCTACATCCCCTCCAGAAGTTTGAGATCTGCTAGTGAGCGACGCCTTGTGGTACCATCACAGAGAGGCTCAAAATCACTCTCCAGAACATTCTCGTTCACCATTCCTGGCTGGTGGAATAATCTTCCCACCCCTATCCGGAACGCCGGATCCCTGGCAACCTTCAAGCAACAACTGAAAACTCATCTCTTTCGGCAGTACTTGACTTCATCCTAAACTTAAAAAAAAAAAAAAATAAATAAATAAAAAAAAGATCACATGATCTGCAGATGTTTCTCCAAACGCTTCATCCGTCATTGATTTGCTGAGTTTACATGTCGTTCACCTTTAATCAGAACAAATAAAGACATGCTGGGACTGAAAGACTGATACAGTTGAACTGTAATGAACTGAGAGTGTGTGTGTGTGTAGAGTGCAGTGTGCGGTTTGTGCAGGTGTGTTTGGATGTGGAAGCGTCTGCTCTGCTGTGTGTGTGTGTGACGCAGCGCTGCAGCGACCTCTGACCTCTATAGATGGCGCTCTTCATCCCATCGGACACAGCGGCGCTACAGGCCTCATGACAGCGCTGAGCGCACTCATGCTAACGGTACACACACACACACACAAACTAGTTTTGACCTTCATGTTGTGTTTTGGTTACTTTGACCCAGAGAGGATTTGGGAAACGGCAAATTAGGGTGACGGATTTTCAGCACAGCACAAGAGTTGAACACAGTGTGATTGAGTGAGAGTGAATGGGTCAATGACTGGTGTGTGTGTGTGTGTGTGAGACAGATGCAGGATCTGATGGTCAGTGCCGCTCTGAACTGTCTCGGGTCTCTGATGGGATTTCTGCGCAGACGGATCCCTCAAACCGGTACAAACACACACACACACACACACACACACACACACACACACGCTCAGTCATGCAGTGAAAGCGGTTCACTAGTTAAAAGCGCTCAAGAATCAGTCAGATCCTGTTTCTGCTGGTGTTTAGCACAGGTTTCTGTGAGAGAAACTATATCAATAACCTGAAAGAAAGACACTGGAGGACTATGAGATGAGCTCACTGATGGAGTCAAACATTAATAACAGGCTTTAGATGGACAAACACACACACTTGATTGTGTTATTGTTGTGTGTGTGTGTGTGTAGCGCAACACATGGTGTGTCAGCCGTGGATGCGGTTCCTGCTCTTCTCTTTACTCTCCTGTGACCAGAAACTGAGACCTGCAACGCTGCAGCTGCTCACACAGGTAACACACACACACACACACACTCTTCAGCTCTGTTCTTTTGTCTGAGTGTGTGTTTGTGTGCAGCTGGTGTGTTTCAGCGGCGGAGTCTCACACTGGAGGACTGAAGTTGAGTCTGTGTGTGAGGAGATTGAGAAACGAGGAGCGACGGACCTCTCTGATGACAGCACACACACACTGAGACTGATGCTCACACAGGTGTGTAACACACACACACACACACACACACACTGAGACTGATGCTCACACAGGTGTGTAACACACACACACACACACACACACACACACACACACACACTGAGACTGATGCTCACACAGGTGTGTAACACACACACACACTGAGACTGATGCTCACACAGGTGTGTAACACACACACACACACACACACACTGAGACTGATGCTCACACAGGTGTGTAACACACACACACACACACACACACACTGAGACTGATGCTCACACAGGTGTGTAACACACACACACACACACACACACACTGAGACTGATGCTCACACAGGTGTGTAACACACACACACACACACACACACACTGAGACTGATGCTCACACAGGTGTGTAACACACACACACACACACTGAGACTGATGCTCACACAGGTGTGTAACACACACACACACACATGTTGGGTTTCCATGTTTTATGGGGACATCCCATAGGCGTAATGGTTTTTATACTGTACAATCTGTATGTGCTATTGCCCTACACCAACCCTACACCTAAACTTAGCCCTCACAGGAAACATGCTGCATTTTTAGATTTTCAAAAAACTTTATGCTGTATGATTTATAAGCTTGTTTCCTCATGGGGACCAAAAAATGTCCCCACAAGATTAAGATTTACTGGTATTACTATCCTTGTGGGGACATTTGGTCCCCAGGACGTGATGAATACCAGGTGCACACACACACACACACACACACACACACACTACTTTCAGAAGTTTGATCTTTTAATGTTTCTGAAAGAAATCCCTTCTGCTCACTAAGGCTTATTTGACCAAACATGCAGTAAACATTTAGAAATATTAAAATAGCGGTTTTCTATGTGAATATCTGTTAAGATGTAATTTATTTCTGTGATCAAAGCTATATTTTCAGCATCATTACTCCAGTCTTCAGTGTCACATGATCTTCAGAAATCATAATAATATACTGATTTACTGCTCAAGAAACATTTAAGTGATACGTTTTATTTCTCAGGATTCACAGATGAATATAAAGATCAAAAGAACAGCATTTATTTGAAATAGAAATACGTCTTTACTCTCACTTTGATCAATTTAATGCACCCTTGATCAGTTAAAGTATTAATTTTATCTGAAATGTTCTGAGTGTGTTATTAATGTGTGTGTGTGTGTGTGTGTGTTCAGTGTTGTGCTCTTTCTCCTCCTGATGATCTGAGGATGAGGATGGAGGCTATACAAGAGTCACTCAAACATCTTCCTCCCTCTGAGAGCTCGAGCAGACACGTGCTGTATCCTTAATACACACACACACACACACACACACACACACACACTGATGATGCTTTCCTTAACACAGTGTGTGCCAGTCGGGTTGGACAAGTCTCTGTCTGTCTGTCTGACTTCATAATCAGCACTCAGGACCTATGAAACACACACACACACACACACACACACACAATAACACACACACACACACACACACTTCTGATGAGTTTGACTTCTGTTCCTGCTGAAGATGTTTGTTACTAAAATATCTTTTATATGCCTATTTATTTAGATTAATAATAATTAGTTATGTAATATATTAAAAAAGTTATTGTTTAATTAATTATATAATTTGTTGAGTAACAAAAGTTATTGTTTAATAATAATTGCTATTAATAAGTAATTACTCGGTCTGTCATTTGTGTTGTGAAATGATTATTGGTTCATGTTCATTTTTTACTTTTTTGTAATTTTCATGGTTATTTATTAATATGAATTGCTATTAAAAGTTACTCATTTTATTAAGTGCTCTCAAGAATGGTTATTGAACTAAAATAATTATTAGTTACTCATTTTAGAGACAAATATGGGTATTGATTAATATTATTTTGTACTATCAATTATAATCACTCAACAGAAATGGTTGATTAATATTCATTTTTAATATTAATAATAATGTAAATAATTTGTTACTCTTTATAATTTGAGTACAGACAGAATGGTTGATTTATTTTTATTTTGTACTATTAGTATTAGTTAAACATTTTTTAATAATTGAAGCAAAAATGGTTTATGGTTTAATGTTTATTTTTTCTGTAAATTATCATGTTGCTCACTTTATAATTGCAGTGGTGACATGTTTATCATTCATTTGTAATATTAATTCATTATAATTACTCATTTTATGTGTGCGGTAACAAAATGGTTATTGTTGAATCTTTTTATATTTTATCTGTAGTATCAAAACAGCTATTGATGAATTCATAATTGAATTATTTATTAAAGGGGTCATCGGATTGTCATCGGGTCATAGTCTACAACATACTTTGGTTAAAATTTCTCAGTGGTCGTGTAAAAAACACCTTTACTCTGCCAAAATCCGCTCTGTCTTCAGCTGATCTAGTCCATGTTTCTTTAAATTCTAATGAGCTCTGCTGACTCCGCCCCTCTCTTCCGTGGAGTGACGAGCAGACCATAGATACGTGTAGATTCCCTATTCGACGCTCCAGAGTTGACGCGTCAGCCATCTCAGATTCACCATAATAATCAATGAATATTCAAATATATACAAGCGTATAACTTGCTGTTGTAGACGCACACAGTCTATGTGCTCAAAGATTCGCAGACTGTTCCAAAAATGGCGGATGGCTTGCGTATCGCAGCCCATAGAAACAGTCCATAATGAGGCATCTAGGTATATATATCTATGGAGCATACTAAACTTCAGCTGTGAAACTGGCTAACTAGCACATTATTAGGAAAGGTGATTTGCAAAGATTCAGAAAAACCCTTATACTCACTTCTGTAGATAAAGCTGGATCACGAATGATTCGCGCAAACATCTTGTCTTCTCCGCACCGGAGACGGACAGCTCTCAGCTCACTCAGGGCGGGTCTACGGTAAGACGGTCTTGTCAATCAACTCTCGTGGGAGGGGCCTGTACAGAACTACATCATTCTGACAGGAATCTCAGAAATGGCCTGATTCGAGAGTATTTTAAAACAGGGATTTAAAAAAAAAACACTGGGTGGATTTTTATCATTATAGGATGGATGTGTACGCACTTCCAACACATTTATGTTCAAACAACTTGTAAAGTGAATTTTGCATCCGATGACCCCTTTAAATGGCCCTTCTGTGTGACAAATATATTTTAAAAGTATAAATATTACATTTAGTCCTCATGTTAAAGGGATAATTCACCCAAAAATGAATATTCCATGATTAATTACTCGCCCTCATGTCGTTCCAAAGCTGTAAGACTTTCATTCATCTTCAGAACACAAATTAAGATGCAATCCGAGAGCTCTCTGACCCTCTGAAGACAGCAGGGATCCTGACACGATCAAGGCTCAGAAACCTAACAAAGAGATCGCTAAAATAATCAGGGGTTCAACTAAATTTACGAAGCTACGAGAATACATTTATACGCTTTTTATGCAAGAAAACTACATAATAAAATAAAATAACGACTTCATTCAACAATTCGTCTCCTCCGCGTCACCCTGGAATGGGAATCTACATCACTGCGCACTGCATTCTGGGTAGTCTTCGCCATGTTTTAAGACATGCTAAGTATCATACAGTGACAGCAGATACAAATCACCAGAGTAAAAAACAGCTGTATTTGCATTAATATTTTTAAGAGCTGCTTGCATTTGCTTAGAATAAATGGACTAATATTCATATTCAATAATGATCATTTGAGTGAACACAGTCATGTGGCCAGAACACAACACACACACACACACACACTCAATGAAATCATACGGCCGCTTCTATCTTATCACACACAGGACCAAACTGATTTCTCTTTTGCAGTTTTTAATAATTAGATGGCACTGGCCAGATAAAATAATAAACACGATATAGCTTGATCTCAGCCAGTTCATGTATTTCAGTGGTTCTTGGTTACAGTCCTCTGCATATTTCGTACGGTTCTCTTATCACTTCAGACGTTTGTTCTATTCGACAGTAAGTGCCCTGCATGGTGGACATCACAGTATGTCCCGCCATGATTTCAGTTCGAAGCGAACGTATATGTTCCATTCAAAGAATTTAAATAGTATTTATTGACAGGGGTATATTGTCACGCTTCACACTTGTCCAGTACGTTTTGCAGGCCGTGGCGTAGTACAAATCCGTGAATGAATGCTCCCAAGTGAAATAAACATTACCGGATTTTGATCTGAACATAAACAACGTTTCAATGTATATAGGGTGACAGGGAGGAGACGAAAAGTACAAAAAGTATTCTCGTAGCTGCGTAAAATTACGCTTGAACCCCTGATGACACACGGATTATTTTAACGATCTCCTTGCTATGTTTCTGGACCTTGATCGTGTTAGGATCCCTGCTGTCTATGAAGAGCCAGAGAGCTCTCGGATTGCATCAAAAACATCTTAGTTTGTGTCCTGAAGATGAACAAAGGTCTTACGTGTTTGGACCGACATGAGGGTGAGTAATTAATCACATAATTTTCATTTTTGGGTGAACTATCCCTTTAACAAGAGGTAAAGATGGAAGCATGAAAATATTACAGTGTTGCATTTAAGAAAAATCCTTCTAGTCTGTCATGTTAATTGTTGCAGTTTAATTTAATTAAAAACCTTTGTAGATGTAATGGGTTGTCAAACCAGCTGAGAGGAATACATGAACATCTGTTTTGACACAACAAAACTTTGATTTCTTTCTCAGTGTTCATTTTCTGATTTTGCTCAGTTTCAGTTTGTTGAGAGAAATGTCCTTTGTTTGTTTCAATTCAACAATTTAACATTCAACACTTCTAGAGTGATTCTAAAGCTGAAGAACCACGCTGAACACCTAAACTAGTTCACTTTTCAGTGTTTTACCATTGTGAACTTATTCTATACTGAAACTAGTGATCCGCTTCTGGACAGAAGAATTTATGCTAAATTCATAATTGCTGTTTTTGTATGATTTTGTGGTTATCTTGTCAGGGTAACCTCGATTCATCACAGTAATTGGGGTTATTAGAGTTCATTTAGTTGTTTTTTTGCTGTCACACATTGACAGGAATCAGTCAAATGAGAACTCTTGTTCCTGGGTGGGGTTTTTCTTCTTCTTCTCCTTTTTTTGTGTTTTGTGTTATTATTGTGTGCTCGAGGTACAGCTATTCAGTCACAGACCATATACAGTCAAGAGTTACAGACATAAACTTTGGTCCTATTTGCAATATTTTCTGTTCAATTGATTTTCCTTGAGCACATTGAATATGCTTCAACATTTCTGTGGATTTGTTTATCTCTCTGCCGTTTCACAGCTTCTGAGTCTCACAGGTTTGTATGTTTTATTTGTTTCATGCCTGAAGTGCAAACATCTGTTTATCTGAAATGATTAGTTTATTTGGAGATTAAATGATTGTAACTTTATTATTTATCTTCGGACCAGTGTTTGAGGTGTGAAATTCATTTCTGTTCAGTTGACGTTTGTTTTTTATTGCATATGATGATACTGACAATAGATAAAAAAAAAAAAAATCTCAAGCTATTTAGCAAAAATGGATCCAAACCATATGCATCAATGAACAAAATGTTTAAAATTGGGTACTCGACAAAGATGATGATAATAATAATAATAAACGTCAGCACCAAAAATGCAAAACAGTTATATATTGTTCACACAAGGTATCGTTTTGAGCTACTAGGCTCTTTGTCAGACAATAAAAAGTTATTTAAAACATGCCTTTATATGTACAAGTGATTAATCAATGAATATCAAAATCTTCGTTTAATCCCTAGGGGCTATCTAATGTGTAAATTTAAAAAGTCTCACATCTCAAAAGTGTTTTATCTCCTCCAGTCCATGGACATTTGACTAATTCTGTTCCTCGGCTGAATGTCAAAAAGTCACAAATTGCTGAGCCACCAGACTTTTAAGTTATCGATTTCTGATGATTTCTCAATGATATTCTGAATTGAGGGTTTTTACCCACATAGCAAAGACCGCAGGGGCAATGCAACATATAGCCCACATTAGCAGTTTTACATTAAATAAAACTTAAATCTCTTATTTTTAAATTTTGCAATATGAGAATGTTTGAAGTTTGAGTTTTATTGGTAAAATTGCATTGTTGAATGTTACCACATCCAAAATTGCCAAAGGGTACCTTACACTCACGTTGTGAGACTGAATCCATCCTTATATGTGACCCTGGACCACAAAACCAGTCTCTGAATAAATAATCTTTCCATTGATGTATGGTTTGTTATGATCGGACAATATTTGTCTGAGATACAACTATTAGAAAATCTGGAATCTGAGGGTGCAAAAAAATCTAAATATTGAGAAAATCACCTTTAAAGTTGTTCAGCAATGCATATTACTAATCAAAAATTAAGTTTTGATATATTTACAGTAAGAAATTTACAAAATATCTTCATGGAACATGATCTTAATATCCTAATGATTTTTGGCATAAAATAAAAATTGATAATTTTGACCCATACAATGTATTTTTGGTTTTGCTGCAAATATACCCCAGCGACTTAAGACTGCTTTTGTGCTGCAGGGACACATATGCTCTTGCTCTAAGCCTATCTGATTAAATCGCTGCTTGATGTTGAAAGTCTGCATCTCTTGCAAATTCGGTGAAGGTACACAACTGAACTGAGAGATTGCTAAAGAGCGTTTTAATGACTCGGGATGATAAAATGTACCATGTAACAATGTATTACGATCAGTAGGTTTTCAGTACAAGCTGGTTTCAAGATAATATAATAATGAGCGCATCTGAAAAACTGATTTTATGCTGATGGAATTCAGTGGTGAATATCATTAACCAGTCTATGAAACTCTAAGAACGGAGATTCAGTACCATACCATAAAAAAACATACTGTTTCCACAGCACAGTAGGTTTCAGTCTGTATGGTGTACAAATTGTTGTTGAAATATAGTACAAAACGATGCAAAACTAGGGGCCATTTTCGAACCATGCTTACACTAGAAATCAGATGCAAATGCAAAATAATTATATGACAGTACAGATTTAGTCCATTCCAGCAGACATACTGGGAACTTTACTGGTCAAGAAAAAATCCAATGGCTTTTAGTCCACCTTGGAATGAAACATCCAGACATTCAACATCCATGGTCACTAAAAAACTGAATGTCACAGAATTAAAGAGATGATAAAGTACCCTACAAAATGTAGGAATAGAATGTCAAATTTCCACTGGAGGGTGACGGTAATAATTCATTTTATTTTAGATTTACACTGTAGGGGGTTAAATGAAGATTTCAATATTTCTGTTTTTTTGGTATGATTTTGATTTTGCAGACATCGTTTGTAAAATTATAAATTTTATATGTTTTGACTTTCATAGTATTTTGCATTTATTTTTTGCATTTTCATTTCATGATCCTTTCTTTCACTTTTTCTTCAAAGGTCATGTGATTCTTGATTAATCACTCGTGAGTATAAAGGCCTGACTGAAATGACTTATGGTCTGACACAGAGCCTGTTAGCTCAACTTTACCTCGTGTGAAGTCCAATATTAAATTGTTTTGCATGTTTAGAGCATGGCGTGCCAATTTGAGTTTTTTTTTCTCAAGCTATTAAGTAAATGTCCTTGGCCCAATTCTATAAAATACAAAACTCTAGAATTGATAACTATATAAATCTATAGATGCACCAAATGATCCTTTAATTATCCATTTTAAATGATAGACTGATATTTTGAAAAGATTGATAGTAATAGCATTATGGAATGCAGATACTGTGAAGGAACGTTATATACATGATAAGAGTGTGTAGTGAAAAATATACTTTGTGTATTAACATATTAGAAAATATGATGAAAAGCTGTGATATTAGCTCTAAGAGTTTTGTTTAATAAAAATCCTTCTCAATGTGTTCATCAGGTGCAGAAGCTGAATGTCCTCTTCAGCTCATCCCACGGAGAGTTGTTGTGAGATACGGTGATCCTGTTGCAGTTAACTGTAGCACCTCAGTCCAGCATGATGGGATGGGATGGGAAGCCAGTGAGGGAGCAGTGCCCAGGACCAGACGACAGAGTCTGATCACATGGAGTGTGTCACAACTGACAGAATGGGACATAAGACCAGTCTGCTACATGAACTATAAAACAAGTGATAGGAATCCGAATCAGTGTATAGTAGAGCTCCCAGTCACTGTTTACAGTCAGTTCTCTGTTACTGATATTATTCTGTTCATTCTCAGAAATATCCAATCACAGCAGATTTAGAGTGTGTAAATCTTCCTCCACAGAGACTCCAGACCGTGTGTTCATCAGCACTGTGGATCACAGCGGACCGATGATGGAGGGAGAGCAGTATAAGCTCCAGTGTGACGTTCACAATGTGGCTCCTGTTCAGAATCTCTCTGTCAAATGGTACAAAGGACAGACTCTGCTGGATCAAACCACCTTCACTGACACTAGCGAGACTCCAGTGAATGAAACCGCCACAGTCCTGATCCGTCCAGACAGAGCTGATGATGGAGCTCAATACCGGTGTGAAGCAGAGCTGGATCTGGGAGAAGAAGGACCTCAACCTCATCCTATAAATTCATCAAAGCCTCTTAATATTGAAGTTTACTGTAAGTTTATTATTCCTAAACTAGCCATATAATTCAGTTAATATTTTCTAAAGGGTCTTCTAGTGAGAAAAATGTGCAACTATCATATTTCATCACACAGAGATATAAATATGACATATTATGAATTACATGAAGACAGAGAAAAGGTTTCAGTTGTGCAGTATTTATGGTGATCTGTTAATCATGTGGCTGTTGTGCTGAGGAATGTATCTCTGTCCTCCTCAGATAAACCACAACACTCCAGTTCAACAGAGACCATCATTAAAGCCGACGAGGCTACACTAGACTGTACAGCGAAGGCAAACCCGGCTCCTGCGTACACATGGCGCTCAGATCATCTGGAAGAAGAGATCAGCTCCTCAGTGCTCAAGTCCTCCACACTCAGTCCAGGAAACTACACGTGCACCGCCACAAACACTCTGGGAAGCGACAGCAAAGTGTTCATCCTGGGTTATGAATGAAAATATGATATCTCATTTTTTTCTTTTTGCAGTAATTATTATTTTGTTCATATTTGGATAAGATTTCAAATGTGCATTATGTGTTATTTTGCTCTCAGTGCACATTTGAGACATTATCTGATGACTTGAATACTTTGTGCATATTTATGTTTAGTTTTTCTTCTAAATGTTGGTTTGGGGGTCTCTTATTTTATGCATTGTGTTCGATTTCTGTGTAAAACCAGAGTCTCTTTTTTTTTATACACTCTTAAAAATTAACCTTTAAGGTTCTTTCTGGAAAATGTTTCTTTAGATTTTTTAAAATATTCTTCATAAAAACAGTTTATTTTCCGTTTTAAGAGCTTTTGGGGAACCAAGAATGTTTTTTCTGTGGCGCCTCCGGGAAACACCTCTTTTTTATGAACACCTGTATTTCTAAAGAGTGCATCTGTAGACAGGGACTGAAACACTTGAGTGTTTTATTAACACTGCTTTTCATCCACAGGTGTTCGTCTCACATTCTGGGCTGTTCTTGCTTTTTCCCAGTTGTCTGTTGCATTGATTTTTGTCATGTAATTAATAGTCACACAACAGAGATAATTATTCACAGTATTGTATTTTCTTTCTTTCTACTCTGCTGGGAATTCATCAAATGTGTTGACTTGTAGTGGTTCATCAGTCATGCATACGAAGTCAGGGTGGACCGCTACAACACATCACTTTTATTTAGAAATAAATTCCTGCCTTTAGATGTTAGCATGAAATTAACAAATGTTCTTTTGGATTTTTTTTATTTTTGACAAATATTCAATTTTTTCTCTTAATATGAGGGTATATAAAGTTGCAAGTTTGAAAACAATACAATATTGCTTTGGGAATCTAGTATATGGATTGTTACCCTGTAACACGGCATTTAGCGGATGTATATTCATTACACAGAGCAGCTTTTAAAATTCTTCTGTATTCGGTGTGAATGTGAGCTGAGCACAAGATGAGCGCTCAGACTGCACGGGGCATCTCATGACCCTCGGCTAGCAGCAGCCCTATAGGAAGAAAATGTATGTTGAGTGGTTGAACAGCAGCAAAATAAAGCTTGACTTCTTTGGCTTTGAATTCCTTCTCATTTTTTCTCATTTTGCTGAGTGTTAGTTTGTTAGGGGAAATGTGCTTGATGAGTTTCAGAGGAAACAGTGAAAGGGTGGAGCTTCAAAATGACTTAAAGGGTTATATGTTTAGATGAAGGAGTTAATCACAACAAAGCCTTCAGTCAGAGTATGAATTTGCCATATATCACAGTGGGTGGGCTCTTTTGACTGGGGTCAGTAAACAACCACCCGGAACACCTGAGCCTAAAAACAAACCTAGTTTACTTTATAATGTGTCAATATTAAAAACCTGAACAAATTACTAGCATCTGGCACCCGCTTCGAATGATATCCCTCGATTGAATGGGTGTTATCAGGTCACAGATAAGGCCAGACCGGACCTGTTACACCTACTGGTAGGCTGAGAAGGCTGTTATCATCGAATGGCTGTAAGTCAAAGTCTGATTACAGTTTTATAGAGACATTTGTCATATGCTTATGCTTTGTTAATTAAATAATGTTGGGCAGAGTTTTCAAACATATATGGAAAGGTGCTATAAAGGTGTTTAAAAAGTGCTTAAATCCAGCTTAGTAGTGGTAAAATATTATGCACTGATACAGTGCACAGTAAAAGTGATATGTAATATTAAAAAGTAACAGTACAATAACATAAGTGATATAATATATCTTTCTCTGGGAATAGAGTGGTTTAGTTGTGACGTCAAAAGCTGAGTAACAAAGACTAATTCTCAAGATGCACCTATACTCTATAATGAGTTTGTGAATTAAGTTAATGAGTAAAATAAGGTCTGTGGTAAACAACTGGACAAAGCTTGACATTTTGCTATACAATGCAAATTACACTCACTCATGCAGAAAACACACATTATGAAAATAGTGTTTATTTTTCAATACATGAATGCAGTTTAACAAAATATCAAAGCCTAGTTATGTTTAACACAGACCAGAATATGAGAAACTTTCTGTTAATCAAAATGAATAATCATTATTACAGCATCAAGAATGATGTGGTCATGATATTGCAGCTTCACTCATCTGTGTTTCTCATTTCTAGGTTATTTACATCATGCAGGTTTTGTGTAAATACATACAGTGCATGATCAGCATTAAACAGCCTGAGTAAAGCACTTTAAATGCAGTCTATATTGTGACTGACTGAAGAAACTGCTTAGTTTTAAATATTTGACAGAAACATTTAATAAGGTAATTATATTACGTTATAAAAATTGCCCTTATAAAGGTAAACAATGCTCCTGGAAGTCTATTCCGGGGGCAAATATTGCCCCACAATGGAAAAGTTGATTTCTGACCCTGGCAGAGATTGAGAGAGAGAGAGAGAGAATATGATCAGGGTTATTCTGGCCATTCATTCAGAGCGGTTCTGAGCTTTAACCAGTACAAATACAACTATATTACAATCTACTGACATATCTTCTTGTGTTGAACACTATATATATATATATATGCAAGGCCGTTTCTGTTCGCGAGTCACAAAAAGTACAGTCTGCGCGTAATTGGAGTTTGGACAGTAAAGGTTTGAACAGGTTAGTTCTGATCAATACGCTTTAAAGAAGTCTCGCGAGGGCGCGCGTGCGTCTCTCTAAAAGCGCTCCGTGCGGAAACCTGCGGCTTGCGCGTGCGTGGCAGCAGCAGACTGGAGGGCACGCGCGGCATGTAAATGATCCGACCCGACGCGCCGCTCGCACCGCGACACGACAGTTCGAACCCGACGCGCCGCTCGACGCGTGTTTACCGATGCTCGCGCGCTGAAGGTGAGTCCGGAGTCGATCCGCATCAAGCACCGCTGTAACATCTGCAGCAGGAGGATGTGATTATTATACTAACATCTGAGTGCAGTCCGCTGAAGGCTGGCTTACTGAGAAATACTGCTGGATCATTTACTATAGTAATACCGTGGTATCTGACAGCGATCATGATTCTGAATCATCTGCTGGAGCTGGTCTCTGGATGATTATTGGGGGTTGTGTGGGTGGATGGAGCTGTGTCAGGACTAACCAGCTAAACTGGTTAACCCATGCAGGCACGAGGAAGTGCTGTGGGGTCCTCCTCAAACCAGACACAGCTACAGATCTGGACTGGAGCCTCTGTCAGTTCCACAGCAGTGGGTCAGTATCTGGTCTGGTTTAACATGGTTTTCATCCCTGTATCTTTATTTTAACTTCTGTCCATGATGGGTTGGGGCTGGTTTGGTGTAGTTTTCATTCTAGGCCTATATCATGATGTTAATGTTTGTCAGTGGTGGTTTATGGTTGTCTAGTCTGGTTTTAGATGGTTTGCATCTCTCGGTCATAATGTAAATATCTGTCAGTACTGGGTCTGGGTCTGGTCTGGTTTGAGAGCTGAGTCTCAGGACAGGAAGTAGAACATCCCCTGAAGCGATCTGGCTTTGAGCAAACGCATGAAATATTAATCATAAATCTGCCTGATCCCTCTGGGTTTATGATGTCTGTTGGAGGAGCTGATGCTGGAGCATTGCACATTATCCATTATTTACACATTCACACTAATATTTGAGTCGTGGGTGTGTTTATTAAGTCTAATTGACCAACAGCAGTAGATTGTCTTCATTAAACAGAATTGAATCAGCCTGTCGTATGCTTTTAGTTTTAATGCTAAAAGATGGTTCGTCCAGGATTAGGTCATTCCTGTTGTTGTTTCAGGCCTGTGTGACTTTCTTTCTTCTGAGGAACACAAAAGAAGAAGAACACTGGGAGCCAAACCACTTTGGACCCCATTGACTTCCACTGTATGGACATCTGTGTCTTTTGTGCTTCACAGAAACTCATACAGGTTTGAACGGCATGAAGATGAGGAAATGATGAAAGATTGATCATTTGTGGGACTTCGGAGATTTTTTAATGCAAATGTGAACAGAGACTGGTGTATTTTATCAGAAGTGATGTTTAACCGCTGAATTCAGGGTTCATTATCATCATCCTTCACTGAATTATTAAGTTGTATAGTGCTTTTCACGATGTTTGGAAACAGCATCACAGAAGTGATTATTTCAGTGTGCCCTAATAAACATGTAATCAAGCATTAAATCCAGAAATGGCCTTTAATTAGACAGAAGTGGCGTTTTCCACATTTTGACCTCAGTCTGATGTTCAATTTGACGCCTAATCTGTTTATTATTTATTCATTATATTTGTTTGAAGGTTTGAACCTCACTGGAGTCTTAGGCTTTGAATTATTGAGTTTTCACATGTTTTACCTTTTGTGACCCTGGAGCACAAAACCAGTCTTAATTAGCACGGATGTATTTTGTAGCAGTAGCCAAAAATACAGTGTATGGGTCAAAATGATCTGTTTTTCTGTTATGCCATAAATCATTAGGATATTAAGTAATATAGAACTTGCTTAATATAGAACTAGAAGTGCTTATGTTTTGAACAGTCACATTTGTGGTGTTTATTTTATTGATGCATGTTTGGTTTAATTTTCTCCATGTTTTGTGGTGGTTTATCTAGTTTGGTTGACTCGGTGGTTTGTGTTTGAGTGTTGTCTGGTGTTTTTCTCTCTCTAGTTGTCATGTTGAGTGTTTGCATTCTGCTGCTGCTGGCGGCTCCGGCGGCCCTCGGCTCCGACTCGGACGCACAGAGACCCCGACACGACTCCAACCTGGAGATCTGTATCCTCCTCAGACACCTGTGTGTGAGTGTGTCTGTGTGTGTGTGTGTGTGTGTGTGTGTGTGTGTCGTTCTCCTGAACGTCTCCTCAGATAAGCGTCTGTTCGAGAGCAAGAGGAAGGATCAGCTGAACGCACTGAAGAACCTGGTGGAGCTCAACGACGTCAACCAGCAGTACAAGATCATCGACATCATGCTGAAGGGCCTCTTCAAGGTGTGTGTGTGTGTGTGTCTGTGTGAGACACTGATGTGTGACGGCGCTGATCTGATCCATGTGTGTGTGTTCAGGTGCTGGAGGACTCCAGAGCTGTTCTTACAGCTGCTAACGTGCAGCCAGGCGATCCGTTCCCACTCGACGACAAAATCAAGGAAGGTGAGAGAGACTGGCTTTATCACTGTTCATTTCTAGCATCTGAGAGTGTGTGTGTGTGTGTGTGTGTCTGAATGCTCAACACGATGGAAGCACAATACTGCCACATGCTAAATCATAATTATAACATATTAAGATAAACTCATAATTACGGCACAAAAAGTTGAAGTCTAGAGTTAAAACATCTTAATTATCACACAAAAGTGTTAAAATTGTTTTGTCAGTTTTTTTTTTTTTTTTAATTGAGTGTCATAATTGTCGGCTTTTTCTCGTATGACATGTCAGTTCTGACTTTATTCTCAGAATTGTCTTTTTGTCATAATTTTGACTTTAAATTTTAACATTTAAATTGCAAAATTAAGGTAAAAAGTCTTAATTCTGACTTCAGGAGTCAAAATCATGAGATGAA
>NC_136731.1:43530020-43775020 GCF_936440315.1 Barbus barbus
ATCTGAATTATCTTTTTATATTAGACTCTGTATGTTGTCACTTCGAGAAAATCAATGAAACCCCTCCCCCCCCCCGAGAAATAATAATATTTACAGATGACCGTACTATATGTCGTGGTCCCGCGGGGGCCAGCCGTGGATAGTTGTAATACACTGACAGCCAATCAGATTGAAGCATTTCAACAGCTTGCCAAAGAGCGGAAATGATGTCACAGCCAATCAGATTTTTTCATGCATTTATTTTTTTATTTACTATTAATGGTCTAAACCATTATTTCACACAGCTTTGTGCTTTTTATAAAACAAAATTATAAAATGTAACAATATATTACAGTGTTTTAAATTTGTGTCTTGCCTTTTTGGATTACAAAGCAAAGTATTATGAATAAATTATTAATATTAAAATAAACAGTAAAATAATAGTAGTATAACATATATGGTTATAGACAATTGAATAATGGAATAATGTAAGACGCACTTCGGACCTCAGAGGATGCCAACCCTCAGACAACATACAGAATTACCAAATTTTGCCACAAGTTAAATATATTAAGTTTCTACAATATATAAATATTAAAACCATAAAAACTGTAAAATATAAGTCCTATGAAGTAGAACACAAGCAATTTGTAAATTTCAGTTGTTTATTAAATGCTTTAAGCACTTTTTAGAAAATAGTACATTTTGATATTTACTAACAAGATTAGAAAACATTGATCCAAAATAATGAAGTAGAAAGAAAAATAAATTTCTGACAGTATAATCATATTTCAGTCTCACACTGAAAAATAAACAAATGAAACTATGCCGTATATACATGAGTTAAATATTTCTAAGGGCCAAAATATTAAGAAATATATATTTTTTCTGCCAGCCATCTCTGTCTTTCCATCTGGTAAAATACAGACTCTTTAAACTCTCTCCCGGTCATCTCTTTCTGAATGCCCTGAGGTTGGGTAAATGGAGGGGAATAAACACATTTTTTTGCTACACCATAGGAAAGCCTGTGTGTATGTGAGGACTGTTTGGACCCTGCTTCAGTTCCATTTTCCAAAATCTGCACCACCGACCAACGTGTCCAGTCTCAGGCCTTTTGCTGTCCTTTCTCCTCCACCCGTTTCTTTGTGTCCTCAAGTTCAATCTCAAAGAACTACATTTCCATAACGTCTTGGAATGGCATTCCAGGGTCCTTCATCACTGTAAGCATTAAAAACCTTTGTGGAACAGTAGAAGTACCTGACAGGGCCTTGCTGATTAAGAAAGAAGTGGATAGAGGAACCATCTTTGGCTGTCCACAAGCAAGACAAGTCTTTGTTTGTTTCTTCTTCTCCTGCTCAAGTTGCTGCTGCAGCTCCATAATACAGTTGTGTTACTACCCGCTTTAAAGACATTTCTCTGGAGTTGTTTAATGAAGAACTGGTGTTCAGCAGTTTGGCCAGGTGCTTGACATACTGTGAAATGTGCAGTTTTGTGGTTGAATGGAGCATGCTGTTTGGATCAGTAGAGGAATTGTGGATCATTGCTGCATACTCCTGAGGATGTCCTTCTTCTCACGGTGTTTATTAAGCAAGCTGTCTCCACGCTTGTGGTCCAGTACAAACACGTCTTCACAGGTCCAGTACGGGCTGCAGGTGAGGCCAGCGTAGGCAGAGGTGGCATATATGTAGTTCCTATACAGAGGGGGAAAAAATAATTAATTTCTGCATTCTGAAAATTCTGGCTCCACATGGGAACCATGATATGGAAACGGCGAGGGCACAGGCAGTGTACCAGTGGTGTCTGCAACAAGTTGAATATTTAGTTTAATGTGTAAGAAAACAGAGTTTCTGCAGGTTTTATGAAGGTAAAGTTAAGACCTTTTTAAGACCAAGTAAATCAAATTTGAGGAACAAATGAGGAAAAAAACATATGTTCTGTAGAATGTAAATGTCTGGAGAGAAACCCAATGAGTTTCCAGACACTATAATATGGAAAAATGTTTTATTGCAGCATCAGATCATGCTGCAAAACAAAAGTGATTTTCTTCATCGGTATTTTTGTCTTGTTTTCCAGAGCAAATGCCTAAAGATTCTTAAATAAAGATACGTTTACTGGAGATACAAAATGACATGAAATACAAAGTCTTGTTTGAAGTGATTTTGCGATTAAAACAAGAAATAATATCTGCCATTTGGCAAAAAATAAACCTTAATTTAAGTTTTGATAACTCATTTGACAGATAGTTGTTAATGTTTTAAGATTAAACTCATTTAATTTTATTACATTTGTCAAGACTTCATTTACATTTACATTACATTACAACACAATACGAATATTACAAAAACACACACACTATACAAACAACCAGGAATTTACTATAGTAAAACTCTGGTAATCCTGCTGTTCTTCGCAGGCTGATTTTTATTTATTTACAATTTCATGGCTGTACTGCAAATATAATGCTCAATACAGTAACAACAATCGTACATTTATTGTCGTGATTCTACTACTAATATACCATTGCTAAATTATGGTTACTATAATAAAAACCATGGTTAGAAAACATATTTGAACATTTCATTACAAAAATTAAAATAATGGTTAAACCCATTCATAATGACGTGTTAATGATGACAAACAATACAATTACAGAAATGTTCATTCATAATTTGCCATGCAAACAAATCAAGCTACGGTAAACTATAGTAAACAAAACCCGACAGGGTAAAGATTAGAAACGAACAAATAAATATATAAAGTATCTTACCTTCGATAGATGTGCCGAGAGCAGACCGCCGCTGTTTTCTTCTTCTGCGAATTCAAACTTCCCGCGGTGCCGAAACACGGAAGAGCGCCACGAGCGCGCTAGCGGCCGAAAGTATATTGCATCCGTAGTGGTTTAGCACTACCATTGATAATGAATGGGAAGCGGAGTAGCTGATCATATGAAGCGCTGAACGATTTAATCACCCCGGTGTGATTGTTATAGAAAATATTATTTGGCTATTTTTTTGTCTTTTGGAAGCTGCATTCAAAATCCACTTGGCTCAAAAATCTGTGGGGGCACGTGTCCCTCACTTTCAAATACTGATTTAATGACTCGTACTGACAGGGGGCAGTCGTGGCCTAATGGATAGAGAGTTGGACTTGTAACCCGAAGGTCGTGGGTTCGAGTCTCAGGTCCGGCAACCACGACTGAGGTGAGACCCTTGAGCAAGGCACCGAACCCCTCAACTGCTCCCCGGGCGCCGCATTGATGGCTGCCCGCTGCTCCAGGTGTACCTGGATGGGTTAAATGCAGAGAACGTCCCTTTCCCCCTTCCCCTTTTTCCATCGCTCGCGTAAACATTACCATACTTGTAAAGTAAAGACAAGAAATAAAAAAAAAATCCTACTTTTCTTCTCGGCTGTTTAGAGGTTAATTTGATCGCTGCAAGAGACGCGAGCAACAGTCAAACGCGATGTTTACACAGAAAAAACAATGGAAAAACAGCGCAATCGAGTAAAAAAACCTGTGAAGAACTACTACTGTATGGCTGATATTTCATGTTTCATCATAGTGACAGACTGAAAACATTTATAGTTAATAATAGTCTACTGCTATACCTTCAGTCATTGTGAATCTGAATTACCTTTTTACCCCTGAGAAAATAATAATATTTACAGATGACTGTACTATATGTCGCGGTCCTCGCTCCGAGCGGGACTCGAACCTTGGTCTCCGGCGCGGGAGGCGAGCGCACTAACCAGGAGGCTAAAGTCCACGGCCCGCCGCTTCAGATCGGGGAGTGAGGTTTTACCTGCACAGCACATACCTGCTGGCCTATATATATATATACCAAATATAAGGCTGAAAATGATGCTCTATGAACCATTTATGTTAAATATGGTCTGAAAATCTGCCAAGATGTTTGGAAATTTGAGTCTGGAAAATTATGGAATTTGAAATAGAAAATGGGTAGGAACCCTGTTCAAAAAATCCGAATAAATTTAGATTTTATTTTGAAGAGCTTTCAAGATTCAGCCACAGAAAAACACAAAGAGCTACTTCATGGCTGTCACACGATGTCAAGATTGTTTCATGCAGTGGATTGTAGGCTATATCTTCACTCAGCGCCATGTTTCCTGTTTTATAGAGTAGCCCTTTTGGTAAATGAAATGAAACTGAATCATAGGCTACACATTTTTCTGAACGCTGAAGTCTCTCATACTGGAACAATGCGTTGTATTTCCAGTCTCTTGTGTTTCTAGTCAAATGAACATATATTCCGAGCCGATAAAGCGGTGAAAGTGCGTAGGTTAGCACCGTTCAAAATACATGAGCCACATACTGCTCCAGATCGGCGCGAAACTCGGGAGATTCTGTCTATGAAGTGAAACACTAGACACATTATCTTATTATTTGACACACAGTATTTAAAGGGGGTCCCATTTCGGTGAATCTGATGTTCAGTTGTGGAAATTTAGAACTGAAATTATTCTAAAGTCAGTATATGGTCATCTCCAACTAGGCAGGGGTTTATCAGTTGGGTCTTTCAGGGGTCCCTGGCTCAAACTTTTGATTTTGTTCATTAATTAATTTATTTTTCTGGAGAAAGATAAAGTTATATTGTGATGAAAGGCAAAATATTAAATGTCACAGATGTATAAATGAATGACAATTTTGGGCCGAGATTCACAGCCAAATTAGAGTTAGGTGTGAAAATGAATTTATAAAACTGGCAGCATCATTATTTTATTATTTATTTAAGAGATTGGTTGGTCCTAATGAATAAAAGCTGTTGACTTTAACAATCTTTGTTTCATTAGCTATATGGCAACGGAGAGAGTTCAAAAATGGCAATATGAATTCCTTATGTCTTTTTGCCTCGAGTTTGAATGCCTGTAACTCAAGAAGTATTAAATAAATCTTAATATCCTTTTAGATTCTGGTTCTTGACAAACTTTTCTTTCGGTGTCTTCATTTTAAAGGCCCTCAGTGATTCCCAGAGATATTTAATTTCATTTATTTACTCTCTTTTCATGGTAATGCAACACGAAATGCCACAACAATCCAACAACACAACAAAAATACATTCCATGACAAAAAGAACAGGAGTAGGATGAAGAAAAAAAAATCTTATAAACTCCTACCCCATTCTTATATTAAGAAAGTTACAAATTAGATGGCCTCACCAACATGAAGAATAAAAATAAAGTAACAACACCAAAAAAATAAATAGCCCAGACCAGATGTAATCTACTTTCAATTTTAACAATTTTCCCTTTTTTTATTTATTAATTTTTTATTATTATTAATTCTGCTTACACAACATTAAACAAACAAAAACAACAATGATACAATAATAACAACTCTGGCAACGAAAACAACGACGAGACCATCATCTTTGTACAAATGAAGTATCTTCTGTTTATACTTATATTTAAATGGAAGAATATTTGAACAACATTTTAGATAATTTTCTAATAAATTCCATCTTTTCACACCAGAAACTGAGACACACATCTGTTTGAGGGTATTTCCAGCAAAAGCTTGTTTAAAATCCTTATTTCTTCTGCTTGTCTCACTATTCTCAGTAAAAAGGGTTTGCAATCCATCCGGTAACAGGCAATGTTTTGCTTTATGAACAACTAATAAAGTTTGTAAAGAAACCAAATCCTTCAATTTGAGTAGACCTGACCTCAGAAACAGTCCTGTAGTATGTTCTCTTGGAGCAACTCCGTTAATTATTCTTATGGCCCTTTTTTGCAAAATAAATAAGGGCATTAAATTAGTGAAATATGACTTACCCCATACCTCCAAACAATACATCAAATATGGCAAAATAAAGGAACAATATAGGATTCTCATTGCCTTATAATTTAACATAAACTTTACTTTACTCAAAACGGCAATGTTTTTACAAATTTAATTTCTTACATAAGCTATGTGTGACTTCCATTTAAATTGTTCATCAATGAGTACTCCTAAAAACCTAAATTCTGACACTCTCTCAATAGTTATTCCATTTAAAGTCAAACGAACATTATCAGGGCGTTTTTGATTTGTTTTACTTAAGTTTAACGATAGTTTATTTTTATTAAACCATTTCTGAAGTACAACCAATTCTTGTTCAATAGTTTTCATTAATATTTAGAAATTCTTCCCCGATACAAAAAAAATGATATAATCATCCGCAAAAAGAACAAAACGTAAAATCTTTGATTCATCACAGAGATCATTAATATATAAAGTAAATAATTTAGGCCCCAGCACAGAGCCTTGAGGGACTCCACACTGCATTGTTTCCAACTTAGATTCATGGCCTATATACTCTACATATTGTTGTCTATTTTCTAAGTAACTAATAATCCAGTTTAATACTACACCTCTAATTCCATATGTCTGTAATTTAGATATCAATATACCATGATCAAGAGTGTCGAAAGCCTTTTTAAGGTCAATAAAAACTCCAACTGTGTAATTTTTATGCTCCAATTCTGTAATAATGTCCTCTGTGATTTTCATCAAAGCCATAGCTGTTGAGCGGGTGCTTCGAAACCCAAACTGATTATCATGTATCAAAGAATGTTTTTCAACAAAAAGCTTCTCCAGAATTTTAGAAAATTGAGAAAGCAAAGATATAGGCCTATAATTTGTAAGACTATGCCTATCGCCAGATTTAAAAAGGGGAATAATTTTGGCCACCTTCATTTTATCTGGAAAGGAACCTGTATAAAAAGACAAGTTGATTATATATTTTAATGGTCTAATAATACAACATATAGTTTCTTTGACAATATACATATCTAAGCCATCACTATCACATGAATGTTTACTTTTTAATTTAGAGACAGTAGAAATAATTTCACTCTCACTAACTTCATCAAAAAAAAGGGATTGCATAACTCTGCTTTCACCTGTCCAGCTTTTATTTTCATTATGTAATGGTATAGTTTTGGCAAGATTTGGACCATCATTAACAAAAAATGAATTAATGATGAATAAAATTAAATTCATCAGCCATTTTTTTCACCACTTATCTCGACATTCTGTTCATTCATTAAGTATAATGGCTGACTATAATTAATTTTACTGCCCATAACCTCCCTTAAGACTTTCCACATTCTTTTGATATTACTTTTATTTTCCATCAACACATTTGTATAATAATCTTTCTTTGCACGTCTCATTATAGTAGTCAACTTATTTTTATAGGCTTTATATATTTTTTCTGCATTTACTGTCCGATATTTTACAAAGTCTTATTCCTCTTTTTACATGATTTCAATACACCCTTCGTTAACCAGGGTTTATTATTATTTCTTACTTTATCATTCAATATTTTTATTGGACAATTTTTTTTTATAACCATAAATACTTTTAAAAAAATAATTAATAAGCCTTATTTACATTATTCGTATTATAAACATTATCCCAGTGTTCTTTCATAAGATCATCCCTAAATCTATTTAGTGTTTCCTCAGTTCTTAACCTAGTAACTTTACTAAACTTTTCTTTATTTGCTTTTATTTCACAAAAATGAGTTACAAATATTGGTAAATGATCCGTTGTATCATTTACCAAAAGACCACTTTTGACCGTTTGTTCAAATATATTTACAAAAATGTTATCAATTAATGTGGCACAACTGGAGTTTATTCGGCTAGGCCTAGTAATGGTAGGATAAAGGCCTCTACTGTACATTAAATCTAGAAAATCTAAACTACTAGTATGATTAGACACATTCAAGAGATTTATATTGAAGTCCCCGCAAATTACAGACACTTTATTTTCATTCATCCCAACTATAATTGCTCCAGCTTGTTATTAAATACTATAATGCTAGACCCTGGAGTTCTATATATGCATGTGACAACAATATTCCTCTGTTTCTTCATTTCAATCTCAACAGTTAAACATTAAATCTTCTATTGCAGTAGTCATACACTCAATTGTTTTACATTTCAGATCACTACTAACATATAGAGCAACCCCCCCCCCCCCCCCCCCCCCCCTCTTATAAATCCGATTAACATAAAACAATTCATAACCCTCAAAATGAAATTCCACACCTTTCTCATCCGTTAACCAAGTCTCAGACAAAGCTATAACAGTACATTTATTTTGTAAAGTGTTCAAATAATCATGTATTTTACTAAAATTTGAATAAAGGCTTCTACAATTCAAATGAATAAGAGAAAATGAACCAGCCGTTTCAATTCTGCGTCTGTATAATATTTACATGTATCATTTATGTTTGGAAAAAAATTTGACTCCGAGTCCAGTTCATCATGATCATAGACACATCCTTCTGAATTTTCAGCTTGTGTAGGGATATGTTCACACACTGGCATTGCACTCAATTATACAAATTAGTGCTTGCCACAATGTAATCTCCACATACCTTATTCGTCGTGTGTCTTTTCATTTTCGTAACTGTCCAAGGAAAGTCGAAGAGATTCAACGCTGGCTGTTATTTCCCCAGCAGGAGCATGTTTGCTCTTACTGCGGGTGGACTGCCATCCTACAGCCCGCAAAGCTGAGTCCCAATCCGGCTCTTTTCTTGGACTTCCATCGTTACGCCAAAGTCCTTTAGACCCTCAGCTGCTTTTCGTGGGTTTTCAAAATTCTTAGTCTTTCCATCCTGCAGAAACAGCATGAGTTTTGCGGGGTAGAGAATGCGAGACTTGATTTTTCGCTCTTGGAGTTGTTTCCTTGCGCTCCTGTATTTTGCGCGCTCCTTAAAAACGTCGGTGGTGTAATCCTCATCAAAGGATTGTATTCAGTGTTTTTAGCTCGGTTTCATTTTGGTTTTAGTATTATATTGTGTGTGATTGGTTGTAATGTAGCGCTGTAAACACGCGTCTGTCTCTGGCTCTGCTCCAGCCAGCGAACACAGAATTGAATCTAGTAGCTGATCATATGAAGCGCTGAACGATTTAATCACTCCGGTGTGATTGTATCAAATATAGAAAATATTATTTGGCTATTTTTTTGTCTTTTGGAAGCTGCATTCAAATCTGTGGGGGCAAGTGTCCTAATAACTACTGATTTAACGACATATACTGACAGGGGGCAGTCGTGGCCTAATGGATAGAGAGTTGGACTTGTAACCCGAGGGTCGTGGGTTCGAGTCTCAGGTCCGGCAACCACGACTGAGGTGAGACCCTTGAGCAAGGCACCGAACCCCTCAACTGCTCCCCGGGCGCCGCATTGATGGCTGCCCGCTGCTCCAGGTGTACCTGGATGGGTTAAATGCAGAGAACGTCCCTTTCCCCCTTCCCCCTTTTTCCATCGCTCCGCGTAAACTTTACCATACTTAAAGACAAGATACTTTTCTTCTCGGCTGTTTAGAGGTTAATTTCGCTGCAAGAGACGCGAGCAACAGTCAAACGCGATGTTTACACAGAAAAAACAATGGAAAAACAGCGCAATCGAGTAAAAAAACCTGTGAAGAACTACTACTGTATGGCTGATATTTCATGTTTCATCATAGTGACAGACTGAAAAGCTGTTGTTGTTTTTACAGAACATTTATAGTTAATAATAGTCTACTGCTATACCTTCAGTCATTGTGAATCTGAATTACCTTTTTATATTAGACTTCTGTATGTTGTCACTTCGAGAAAATGAATGAACCCCCCCTGAGAAAATAATAATATTTACAGATGTCCGTACTATATGTCGCGGTCCTCGCTCCGAGCGGGATTCGAACCGCGGTCTCCGGCGCGGGAGGCGAGCGAGGATTTACCTGCACAGCACTTATATATATATATACAGGTCCTTTTCAAAAAATTTGCATATTGTTATAAAGTTCATTATTTTCTGTAATGTACTGATAAACATTAGACTTTCATATATTTTAGATGCATTACAACACAACTGAAGTAGTTCAAGCCTTTTATTGTTTTAATATTGATGATTTTGGCATACAGCTCATGAAAACCCAAAATTCATATCTCAAAAAATTAGCATATTTCATCCGAACAATAAAAGAAAAGTGTTTTTAATACAAAAAAAGTCAACCTTCAAATAATTATGTTCAGTTATGCACTCAATACTTGGCCGGGAATCCTTTTGCAGAAATGACTGCTTCAATGCGGCGTGGCATGGAGGCAATCAGCCTGTGGCACTGCTGAGGTGTTATGGAGGCCCAGGATGCTTCGATAGCGGCCTTAAGCTCATCCAGAGTGTTGGGTCTTGCGTCTCTCAACTTTCTCTTCACAATATCCCACAGATTCTCTATGGGGTTCAGGTCAGGAGAGTTGGCAGGCCAATTGAGCACAGTAATACCATGGTCAGTAAACCATTTACCAGTGGTTTTGGCACTGTGAGCAGGTGCCAGGTCGTGCTGAAAAATGAAATCTTCATCTCCATAAAGCTTTTCAGCAGATGGAAGCATGAAGTGCTCCAAAATCTCCTGATAGCTAGCTGCATTGACCCTGCCCTTGATAAAACACAGTGGACCAACACCAGCATCACTGACTGTGGGTACTTGACACTGGACTTCAGGCATTTTGGCATTTCCCTCTCCCCAGTCTTCCTCCAGACTCTGGCACCTTGATTTCCGAATGACATGCAAAATTTGCTTTCATCCGAAAAAAGTACTTTGGACCACTGAGCAACAGTCCAGTGCTGCTTCTCTGTAGCCCAGGTCAGGCGCTTCTGCCGCTGTTTCTGGTTCAAAAGTGGCTTGACCTGGGGAATGCGGCACCTGTAGCCCATTTCCTGCACATGCCTGTACACGGTGGCTCTGGATGTTTCTACTCCAGACTCAGTCCACTGCTCCCGCAGGTCCCCCAAGGTCTGGAATCGGTCCTTCTCCACAATCTTCCTCAGGGTCCGGTCACCTCTTCTCGTTGTGCTGCGTTTTCTGCCACACTTTTTCCTTCCCACAGACTTCCCACTGAGGTGCCTTGATACAGCACTCTGGGAACAGCCTATTCGTTCAGAAATGTCTTTCTGTGTCTTACCCTCTTGCTTGAGGGTGTCAATGATGGCCTTCTGGACAGCAGTCAAATCAAATCACTCAAATCACTTTTTATTGTCACATCACCACAGCACATGTGCCTTCGTGAGTGAAATTCTTGAGAGCGTGCTCCAGACACTGCAAAAACAATTTACATATAGACATTACCATACATACGTACAGACTTATACAGATGACAATGTGTAATATACACATACATATACTCAGTACACACAGTGTACTATTAGACAGACATACAGTTACCGATACACATTATACACAGTATGTAGTACACATTCTACGTTATATACACACAGTAATATGCGAAGATGCAGCAGATTATATATAAACCGGATGTGCAAATGTCATGGATGTGCATTGGATGGTATCCAGTGTTGGCAAAAAGATTGTTGTATTAGTGCAGTAGTGTACTGGTAGTCCAGTTTTGAACTGTATGGAATTAAAGTGCAGTGCGTGGTATATTGTAAAGTGGGAGTGTGCTGTAGGGTGTATTAGTTTTGACTGTTCATTAGCCTTATAGCCTGAGGAAAAAAGCTATCCCTCAGTCGGCTAGTGCGGGATCGGATGCTGCGGAGACGTCTTCCTGAGGGCAGCAGAGAGAGCAGTCTGTGGGACGGGTGGCTGGAGTCATTGATGGAGTCAGGTCGGCAGTGGAGTCAGGTCGGCAGTCTTACCCATGATTGCGGTTTTGAGTAATGAACCAGGCTGGGAGTTTTTAAAAGCCTCAGGAATCTTTTGCAGGTGTTTAGAGTTAATTAGTTGATTCAGATGATTAGGTTAATAGCTCGTTTAGGGAACCTTTTCATGATATGCTAATTTTTTGAGATAGGAATTTTGGGTTTGCATGAGCTGTATGCCAAAATCATCAATATTAAAACAATAAAAGGCTTGAACTACTTCAGTTGTGTTGTAATGAATCTAAAATATATGAAAGTCTAATGTTTATCAGTACATTACAGAAAATAATGAACTTTATCACAATATGCTAATTTTTTGAGAAGGACCTGTATTTTGCAAATTTGATTGGAACAGCTGAACTGGGTTGTCTGACATAAATGCATGTCCTCTTATTGACTGGAATACACAAACACTCACACACGTTTGTGTAAAACATCTGTTATCTAGCTGCTTCATAAGTGGACAGAAATATGTGGCAATCTCATTAGCTAGCAAAACCCATAACCAGCAATAACCAGCGCTCTCTCCACCCTCAATACCACGACTGAGGTGCCCTTGAGCAAGGCACCGCACCTTCAACTGCTCCCTGGGTGCCGCAGCAAAAAATGGCTGCCCACTGCTCCAGGTGTGTGTGTGTGTTCACTGCTGTGTGTGTGCACATTGGATGGGATAAATGCAGAGTATGAGCACAAATTCCAAGTATGGGTTACCATACTTGGCCAAACGTCACTTAATTATCTAGTCTTAATTAATTTTGATTATCCTATTTTGACACAGTTGTGGCCTTATGGTTAGAGAGTCGGACTCATAACCCAAAGGTCATGTAACCCAGCAGGTACTGAGACTCTCTTCCACCTTTAGCCCAATAGCCTATCAGCCAAATTAGGTCGAATTGACATATATTACCTGATGGAAGATGGGAGCAAAAGAGTCAATTCATTCATTCTCCATACCACTTGTTCCGCTAGTCGAGCCCAGAATTTCATTCCAAGGCAAGGAAACACTCTTGACAGATGGCTAGTCCACATTCAAAAAGAGAAATAGTCTTTGACTATTGTAAGTTTACATTATTAAACTGGTGTAAATAGTTTACATTTTTGTAACTTATAGCAAGTTTTTAAACCTCAAGCACCACCACAAATATTTATTTTTACTATAAAAAATATGTATTTTCATTCATACATGCTTGCCATGTTTTAAAGTCCTGTCAGATAAAAATACTCAGTCTATTGATGTTTCTTAAGTTCACTAGATGTGTTTTCAAATTATATCACTTATCAGCATTTAAAATTACTCAGTAAAGTAAAGCTGATGAAATGTAGTTATTTGTGGCTCCAGAATAAGACAAGTGAGATGATTAAAATGAATGTGGTTTGATTTCAGTCTCAAGCTGAGCACACAGAGCATCAGATTAAACAGCAATTTGAGAAGCTTCATCAGTTTCTCAAAAATGAAGAAGGAGCTACAATCACTGCACTGAGAGAGGAAGAGGAGCAGAAGAAGCAGATGATGAAGGAGAAGCTGGAGGAGATCAACAGACACATCTCAGCTCTTTCAAACACAATCAAAGACACAGAGGAGATGATGAAAGCCAGTGACGTCTGCTTTCTGAAGGTCTGATTTCAGATCATTGATTGATTGATGATTGATTGAGTTGTTGATGATCAATGGTGTGCTTGTTCTGCAGGAGTTTCCAGTCTCAATGGAAAGGTGAGTGATCTGCTGGTGTCTCTGGTCTCTCTGCTTCTGGTCCAAATCCACTGCAGTTCTGATCCTGAATGTTCTTCCAGAGTCCAGATCTCATCACAGCCGGATCCACAGATGCCTTCTGGAGCTTTGATTCATGTGCCACGTTACTTGGGCAACCTCCCCTTCAGAGTCTGGAAGAAGATGCAGGACATCGTCCAGAACAGTGAGTCTGATGCAGAAGATCTGAGCACAAATACAGATAAACAAATGTAAAGCAAATGTCTGATGTGTTTGATCAACAGGATGAGTGTCATAATTCATAATCATCTGTGTAAATTTCACTCTTGTTATACAAACCCGATTCCAAAAAAGTTGGGACACTGTACAAATTACGAATAAAAAAGGAATGCAATAATTTACAAATCTCATAAACTTATATTTTATTCACAATAGAATATAGATAACATATCAAATGTTGAAAGTGAGACATTTTGAAATGTCATGCCAAATATTGGCTCATTTTGGATTTCATGAGAGCTACACATTCCAAAAAAATTGGGACAGGTAGCAATAAGAGGCCGGAAAAGTTAAATGTACATATAAGCAATAGCTGGAGGACCAATTTGCAACTTATTAGGTCAATTGGCAACATGATTGGGTATAAAAAGAGCCTCTCAGAGTGGCAGTGTCCCTCAGAAATCAAGATGGCAAGAGGATCACCAATTCCCCCAATGCTGCGGCGAAAAATAGTGGAGCAATATCAGAAAGGAGTTTCTCAGAGAAAAATTGTAAAGAGTTTGAAGTTATCATCATCTACAGTGCATAATATCATCCAAAGATTCAGAGAATCTGGAACAATCTCTGTGCGTAAGGGTCAAGGCCGGAAAACCATACTGGATGCCCGTGATCTTCGGGCCCTTAGACGGCACTGCATCACATACAGGAATGCTACTGTAATGGAAATCACAACATGGGCTCAGGAATACTTCCAGAAAACATTGTCGGTGAACACAATCCACCGTGCCATTAGCCGTTGCCGGCTAAAACTCTATAGGTCAAAAAAGCCATATCTAAACATGATCCAGAAGCACAGGCGTT
This sequence comes from Barbus barbus, assembly GCF_936440315.1. NCBI lineage: Eukaryota > Metazoa > Chordata > Actinopteri > Cypriniformes > Cyprinidae > Barbus > Barbus barbus. The sequence goes on from NC_136731.1 coordinate 43,544,438, forward strand.
TTCTCTGGCCAAGGCTTATTTAAAATGAACTGTGGCAAAGTGGAAAACTGTTCTGTGGTCAGACGAATCAAAATTTAAAGTTCTTTTTGGAAAATTGGGACGCCATGTCATCCGGACTAAAGAGGACAAGGACAACCCAAGTTGTTATCAGCGCTCAGTTCAGAAGCCTGCATCTCTGAGTGCGTGTGGCATTGGCAGCTTACACATCTGGAAAGGCACCATCAATGCTGAAAGGTATATCCAAGTTCTAGAACAACATATGCTCCCATCCAGACGTTGTCTCTTTCAGGGAAGACCTTGCATTTTCCAACATGACAATGCCAGACCACATACTGCATCAATTACAACATCATGGCTGCGTAGGAGGATCCGGGTACTGAAATGGCCAGCCTGCAGTCCAGATCTTTCACACATAGAAAACATTTGGCGCATCATAAAGAGGAAGATGCGACAAAGAAGACCTAAGACAGTTGAACAACTAGAAGCCTGTATTAGACAAGAATGGGACAACATTCCTATTCCTAAACTTGAGCAACTTGTCTCCTCAGTCCCCAGACGTTTGCAGACTGTTATAAAAAGAAGAGGGGATGCCACACAGTGGTAAACATGGCCTTGTCCCAACTTTTTTGAGATGTGTTGATGCCATGAAATTTAAAATAAACTTATTTTTCCCTTAAAAGGATAAATTTTCTCAGTTTAAACATTTGATATGTCATCTATGTTGTATTCTGAATAAAATATTGAAATTTGAAACTTCCACATCATTGCATTCTGTTTTTATTCACAATTTGTACAGTGTCCCAACTTTTTTGGAATCGGGTTTGTATGAACATCCGAATAAAATCATCTGTTGATCATCTGTGTCTCATTAGCTCCTGTGATTCTGGATCCAAACACGGCTCATAGAGATCTCGCCTTGTCTGATGATCTGACCAGTTTGAGTAACAACAAGAACAATCAGCCTGTTCCTGATAATCCAGAGAGATTTGACTGGTATCCCTGTGTTCTGGGTTCAGAGGGTTTTAACTCAGGAACACACTGCTGGAATGTGGAGGTTAAAGGGTGTTTAGTCTGGATACTTGGAGTAACTACAGCATCAAACCAGAGGAAGGGACGTGATTGCTTTAACAGTGATGTCTGGAGTGTGGAGTATGATCAGGAAGGACTGTCTGGACCTTTTAACTTTCGTGTTGAACAGTACCTTGAGTATGTGAGAGTGTATCTGGACTATGACAGAGGAACGGTGTCATTCTATGATCCAGTAACTAACACACATCTACACACATTCACAACCACCTTCACTCACACACTCTTTCCATTCTTTAGTTGTTATCCCTCTCTGAAGATCCTACCCTTAAATACAAGGATCACTAACTTTTAGGCTTAAAGATGGCTTAAGGTGGGATACTAATGAGTAAAATCGCTGAAAGAAGGATAGGGTGGGTGGCTTTATATCAGCGTTACAGTATTTTGACGGGGAAATAGTGTGTCGAAATAGTGTCATTCTCCACGGTGCCCAGGAGGGGTCGTCTTTGGTTCACTTTGTCGTGGCCATGACATATTAACTCGTGGGAACGTGATATTATGTCGTGGCCACGAGATTGTTTTGTCGAGGTAACAACATCCTTATGTCGTGGCTTTGAGATGCTATGTTGAGGGAACAACATATTTTTTTCGTGGCCACGAGTTTAATGTGTAAACAAACCTACGTGACCATAGCAACCCGGGATTATCAGGGATTCATTAATATATATATACAGTATATACACATCTATATATATATATATAGACTATATGCCTTTTACCTTGCATTGCCACTAATCTATTATTTATTATTTTTATTATTTGTAATGTAATTTAATAATTATTTTATTATGTTTATTGTTTTTATTTTCATTATTTTGTTTTGATGTATTATTTTATTTACTTTAAATTATTAGATTTCTATTACATTTAATGTTGATTTTCTTTTTTCTTTTTTACAGTTGATTGTGTTATAATAAGAACAGCTTTTTTATATATATATAATCATGGGTATTGTTAACATATTCTATTGTCTGTAATATTTTTATACACATAAACCTTAAACTTCAGTTGCACAAATGAAAATTTACATTAATGCATCATACTTTTTAGTTCATGCTGAGAATTACCCTAAATGGGCAAGTCAACCGGTTGGTTGACTTTTGTATCCACTTAGTGAATGGTCATCTGAAAAAAAAAAAAAAAAAAACCTGAAAAGTTGCTCAGTGTGGTGTCAGGAACACAATTTTAACAATAAATCATTTTTTGCAAATGTATTTCTTAGTGTGACTGTTAAAGGGTTAATGATATATGCATTCTTTATAACAACTTATATTCTTCATTCTTTCAAGCAGACATTGCATAAATTAAATGCAGATTAATCCTTTAAAAAGCTACTGAAGTTATTCATTAAAGAGCATTAAAGGCAGGGTAAACAATTTCTGGAAGTTAGACTCGGGAGTGTGAGCTCCCGCAGACGGAACGACGCAAGTCTGGTTATTTTTTAATTTTTTATTGAAGAATAATTGAACACTACAAAATATTTAACATGTAAATCCAGATACACAAAATATAATAGCAATCTTAAACTGTAGAACATTGTTTCAGAGGAGAAAAATAAATAAAACAAACACACAACCACATAAAAATATGACAGACAGACATTATTTAAAAAATAAATAAATAAGAAACAACTAAACAATAGTGCAATTTTTCTTCCTTTTCCTTTAGGACATAGATTGCAGCGGGGGAGCTATACCAGAAAAAACATTCTCCATGAAATCCAACAACATGTCATTCTTTTTGCTATTAATTTGCATTAGAGACTTTTTCAAATCATCCATTTCTGATAAAAATAGATTACATTTTGGTATGCATTTTTCAAATTTCTGTTTATGAATATAATATTTACCTTGCAAAATGTAAAAGTTAACGACATGATCATTTTACTTTTGTGTGAATAAGTACAAATAACGTCTTTTAAAGATAGCATATAATTAACATTTCTTTGCAAAAATAGAAAGGCACTATCAGACCAAAATCTAAGAGACAAATCACAATTATAAAACAAATGACACAAGTCTTCCTCATGCGTGTTACAGAAACTACAAGTGTTGTCCATGAATTTAAACAGAGCTATTTTACATGGGTACATTTTGTGAAGTATTTTGAAATGCACCTTTTTAACTTTATTCAAAATACAAATCTTGTAAGGAATTGACCAGGTCGTTTTCCAATTAATATCAGAGATTTTTGCATTCCAAAATAATTTCCCTCTAGGGGAGATTTTATGTTTTGATTGCAAAATTTTTCTAATATGTTTATTATTACAAGACGAAGAAAATATTTCAATACCATCAACTTTTAAAGCTGGAAATATCCTTTCATTGCTTCCAAAAGAGAGGTGATTATTTATTAGTTGCATCAACCCATTTGGAATAGCTTTAACCACTTGTTGAAATTCATTAAATGGGATGGGAAAATTGTAAACATTGTAAACATTGTAACATTTTTTTGTACTTATTCACACCGAGATCTTCAACCTCTCCCTGGAACAGTCCATAGTCTCCTCATGCTTTAAGCAGTCCACCATTGTTCCTGTCCCCAAGAAACCGCAGCCCACCTGCCTAAACGACTATCGCCCTGTAGCCCTCACATCAGTGGTGATGAAGTGCTTTGAGAGACTGGTCAGAGACTTCATCATTGCATCACTACCAGACACACTGGATCCACTACAGTTTGCATACAGACATAACCGCTCCACGGAGGATGCCATCTCACACCTCCTCCACACCACAACAAGTCACCTGGACTGCAGAAAAGGGAATTATGTAAAAATGCTGTTTGTGGACTACAGTTCAGCGTTTAACACCATAATTCCCTCCACACTCACCTCCAAGTTGGAGGTCCTTGGTCTCAGCACATCCTGCCAATCCATGTGCCAATGGATCTCCAGCTTCCTGAAGGACAGACAGCAAGCCGTACGGATGGGTAAACACACCTCATCCTCCATCACCCTAAGCACCGGAGCCCCTCAAGGTTGTGTTCTGAGCCCCCTGCTGTACTCACTGTACACTTATGACTGTGTGGCCACTTCCAACTCCACCACCATCATCAAGTTTGCTGATGACACTGTTGTGTTGGGCCTGATCTCAGACAACGACGAGACGGCCTACATACAGGAGATTAAGAACCTGGAGAGTTGGTGCCAGGTGAATAGTCTACACCTGAACATCAGCAAAACTAAGGAGCTGATAGTGGACTTCAGTACGAAGCAGGAGCGGTCATACCAGCCGATCACGATCAGCGGGACTCCAGTGGAGAGAGTGGACAGCTTCAGATACCTGGGTGTTCACATCACGCAGGACTTGACTTGGTCCTGTCATACCAGCACCCTGGTGAAGAAGGCCAGGCAGCGTCTGTACCATCTGAGACGCTTAAAGGACTTTAGACTTCCCTCTCGGGTGCTTAAGACTTTTTACACCTGCACCATCGAGAGCGTCCTGACGGGCAGCATCACTTCCTGGTTCGGGAACTGCACTATGCAGGACAGACGAGCCCTCCAGAGGGTGGTGCGTTCAGCGGAACGTACCATTCACACCGAGCTCCCTGACCTGCAGGAGATCTACAGCAAGCGGTGCCTGACCAGGGCCAGGAAGATAGTGAAGGACCTCAGCCATCCCAACAATGGACTCTTTTCTCTGCTGCGTTCAGGGAGACGCTTCCGCTCCATGAAGGCGAACACAGAGAGAATGAGGAGGAGCTTCTTCCCGCAGGCCATTCGGAGTCTAAACCACTCTCCACTCTAAGCACATCACCCCACACTTCCACTTTGCACATTTTTCAAGTACAATCTGCACTAATTTGTAAAAGGTTACGTAAGGATAAATGAGTGGGACTTACATACCATTTGTCTTTGTCTTTAGTATTCCTTTTACTCACTTACACACTTTACTGCACTGCACTGCACACGGACACTTTATCACTGACATACACTTTACTTTTTATAGAATCTATATAGAATCATATTCTATTTTTTATTCCTCATATCTATTTTTATTCTCATATCTATTTGTTATTTTATTTTATTGCTAGTTTATTTCTGTATATATGTTTACTGTACTTTTTCTATTTGTATTTTTGTAAACTTGAGGTTTTTCTTAATTTTGTTGGACAATTTGTTGGACAGTCGTACAATACATTTCATTACATGTCGTACTACGTATGTATATGTATGTGACAAATAAAATTTGAATTTGAATTTAAAGCCTTCATAAGACAGAATGTTTCCACTCTCATAAAACATATCTATAACAAAATATATATTCCTTTCAAACCACCTGTGCAAAAATAGGGATTTATTCCTAGAAGTAATGAGACAATTGTTCCACAAAAGCATTTTATGCGGCGAAAAGTTGTGATGGAAACAAATTTTCAATAATACTTGCTGGTGAAATTTGGATAATTTAATCGGTAACTTTCCTGGAAGAAAATTACATCTTAGAAGAAAAGGTAACCTTCCAAGTTTGTGAAAGATACATTGTGGGATAAATACCACATAGAATTAACTTTTTTTTTTTTAGACAATTTCTTAACCAATTAAGTTTAAAGGTATTATTAATGTACATTATTTCCCTCCTCTCTCCGCTTCACTCCAGTCCAGCGGGGGGTGCTAAAACACATGTTTGTTTGCAAAACACCATTAAACATCAGAGGAAGAAGTTCAGTTTCACCGCGCTCTCTGTTGTTTTGTCGTGATGCTAAAGACTGATAGTTGAAATGTACTATTTCTAAATAGAAAGATAAAGTGATACATTGATCATAAAGAATTAATTTGTGTCAGGATTGCAAGTCACATAGAAACAAAATGGTATTTACTATTATTTTACAGAGGAAAGAGAACACACATATTTAGTTGCGCATGTTTCTTTCTATTTGTAGTCACAGACAGTATTTTTAGGTCAACATCACATTGAAGAATGATCATTTCTATTTTGTTCCCATCAAAAATGCAACCTTAGTAGCTTTAGTGCTCTCTCCAGTCCCAAAACTTTGTTATATTTTCAGTGAGAGAAAAACAACAACAACAAAAACTGATATATTATGAAAAATTGTATCATCATAAAATTTACGCAGAGCTATATATGAACATCAGACAGTTATTTCCAACAATTGCTGCTGTCTGAAAGTGAGTTTTGAGCTAAAATTATTTTGAAAGTGTTTAATGCTGATGTTAGCTGGTAACTATATGAAATGATCCATGGTGTTAAATGCAGAGCACGAATTCCGAGTATGGGTCACCATACTTGGATGAATGTCACTTCACACTAATTGACCGGGCCTTAGGTGCAACCCATTTGGGCCCCACAAGGGTGTGTTCACTGTCTGATTTCAACGGTAGGTAAAAGTTTACTGGGAGAAGTCAATATTATAGTACACAGAGAAAGAATATGCACATTTGAACTTATGCAGTACATTTATTTGTGTAGCAATATGTTACATGTAAACAGAAAATTCACATTGTCATGTATTTTGTTTTACACATTTCTTTCATGAAGAGACATATAGTGAACAGAAAATTGCCACTAAATGACATCCATCAGACAGAGAGGGAAAAAAATACTATTGCTACAAGTTTCAGTCTTGGTGGGCATTGTTAGGTATTTGAGTACAGGGCCATAGCTGAGGTTTGTGGGGTCCCAGTGCAGGTTTTAAGACTCACATGATAAAACAAACAAACAAAACAAAAAAATAAATTCTGTCAGGACCACTATCGTCAAAATGATAGATACTCAGCATAAAGTTTGGTTTGGCGGTATGGTTCTGTTCTGGGCAAAACTCCCTGTCCATCCATGCAGCCTGTCATGAATGAGCAGGGAGAGCAGCAATAATAATAACCCCCCAAGGGTTAACAGAACAGAACAAAGCAGATATCATTGATGTACTCAATGATATTTAAGTGTAATATTATTCAAGAAGTCTGATTCAGCAAGTAAAATCAGAAAGCCAAGTCCTGACTGTGCGAAAGGAGGAGTTGGGGATGGGGATGGAGGAGGGTAATTTGCTCCTGAGCAAGCGGGAAAAGCTGAATAGAGCTTATATAGGAATGCCGCAATAGGTGTCGTATTCCTATAGGTAGATGTGATCGGCTGAGAATCAGCTGATGCAAGCTTGACTCACGTGACCTGCCAGAATTAACGCTAACGCTCGATTTATATGAGAATTGAGCCAAAAGGACTGAGAAATTTCTAACTGTAAGCAAAGTCTTTCTAAAATTTCTGTTTTGTTTTTGTTTTTTAAATAACAAAAAATACCGATAAGAATACTGTTAAAATACCAGATGGATACCTTTAGGCCTTGTTTACACTAGTGCGTTTTCATTTTAAAATGAAAACAATCCTCGTTTACACTAGCATTTTCACTTCATTTCAGAAATGTCCTGCGTCCACAATACACAACTGAAAGCGCATGTCCCATGACCATTCATGCAGGTACAACCATAGATATGTATAGGTAGATTATCCATTATTTAGATGGCGGATGCGTCTATGTGCTTGGTCAAATGGGGAATCTACCTATACATAACTAAGGTACAACAATGAGCATGATGTTATTGTTTAGAAGGTTGTCAAGGATATACAGAGCGAATGTGGGCGTCAGTTTACACTGAAATGCAGTGTATTCAATGTTTCAGTGTTTTAGTTTTCAAACTAAAACTGCAGCGTTTTCAAAAGTCATGACAGGCATAACTGTAGCAAAAGTTATGCATTTTAAAACGAAAACATACTACAGGGTGGGCCATTTATATGGATACACCGTAATAACATGGGAGTGGTTGGTGATATTAAAGTCCTGTTTGTGGCACATTAGTATATGTGAGGGGGCAAACTCCTCAAGATGGGTGGTGACCATGGTGACCATTTAGAAGTCGGCCATCTTGGATACAACTTTTGTTTTTTCAAAAGGAAGAGGGCCATGTGACACATCAAACTTATTGGTAATGTCACAAGAAAAACAATGGTGTGTTTGGTTTCAACGTAACTTTATTCGTTCATGAGTTATTTACAAGTTTCTGACCACTTATAAAATGTGTTCAATGTGCTGCCCATTGTGTTGGATTGTCAATGCAACCCTCTTCTCCCACTCTTCACACACTGATAGCAACACCGCAGGAGAAATGCCAGCACAGGCATCCAGTATCTGTAGTTTCAGGTGCTGCACATCTCGTATCTTCACACCATAGACAATTGCTTTCAGATGACCCCAAAGATAAAAGTCTAAGGGGGTCAGATCGGGAGACCTTGGGGGCCATTCAACTGGCCCACGACGACCAATCCACTTTCCAGGAAACTGTTTATCTAGGAATGCTCAGACCTGGCACCCATAATGTGGTGGTGCACCATCTTGTTGGAAAAACTCAGGGAACGTGCCAGCTTCAGTGCATAAAGAGGGAAACACATCATCATGTAGCAATTTCAAATATCCAGTGGCCTTGAGGTTTCCATTGATGGTGCACCACCACATTATGGGTGCCAGGTCCGAGCATTCCTAGATGAACAGTTTCCTGGACAGTGGATTGGTCGTCGTGGGCCAGTTGAATGGCCCCCAAGGTCTCCCGATCTGACCCCCTTAGAAGAGTGGGAGAAGAGGGTTGCATTGACAATCCAACACAATGGGCAGCACATTGAACACATTTTATAAGTGGTCAGAAACTTGTAAATAACTCATGAACGAATAAAGTTACGTTGAAACCAAGCACACCATTGTTTTTTCTTGTGACACTACCAATAAGTTTGATGTGTCACATGGCCCTATAATACTTCCTATCTTCCTATTGAAAAAACAAAAGTTGTATCCAAGATGGCCGACTTCTAAATGGCCACCATGGTCACCACCCATCTTGAGGAGTTTGCCCCCTCACATATACTAATGTGCCACAAACAGGACTTTAATATCACCAACCACTCCCATGTTATTACGGTGTATCCATATAAATGGCCCACCCTGTAGTATAAACAGGGCCCTAAAGCGGTCATGAACTGAGAAACCAAAATTCCCTTGATCTTTTTACTATAAAAAACATCCTGGGAGTTCCAGGACTCAAAACCTTGTCATTAGTCTAAAAACAGCTTATAATGAAGGCAGTTTGCCAAAACATCATCTTTTGGAATGTTCTACTCTATGATGTAATAGTGTGGATAAGCACCACCTCCACAGAAGATCGACAGCACTGCCTGTTTAGCCCCACCCACCGATTCTACATCACAGTCTGTTTATCCCCGCCCACTGATTCACGCATGTGAGGGGAGAGAGGCAAAGGAGCAGGCTCTGAAGACAACAAGATGCTGTGCAATGCCAAGTTGGAGAAAAAACAGTATTTGCATTGCCTTCCCTCTGATCCCAATGTTAAGAAAGAGAGGATGAACTTTATTTTTAATGAAGATCCTGACCACGTCAGTAAGAAATTGGTCCTTTGTTCACTTCATTTTAGCACAGATTTGTTTAAAATCAAGGCTCGACACTTGATTCTACATGGGATTTTCATAAAGACTGAAATTAAAAGATGATGCTGTGTGACTATATTGGATCCGAAAGTAATGTCGCAACACGTGAGTAACTTTTTTCATTACGTGATCACTATTGCTTTGTTAAACAGATCATTTGATAGGTACTGAGTTTTTATGCATTTTTGAGCTAAATCACAGCAGCATCCATCTGAGAAGGATGTAGACTGTCAAACATAAACAAGCCATAGATAGCAGTGGGCTTTTACTTCCAAGTCTACAATCTGCTACGCCTATTCAAACAGAGCGTTCTGATGAGGGGGGTTAAAAACAGGACAGAAAAAGGACAAAATTATGATGTTTTTTGATGTAAAGATCTTGATAATATTATAAGTGGACCTCAGAAAAAAGTTTAAAAAAAAAATAAAACTGGCAATTCAGGACCAATTTAAAACCTTAACAACATACAGCACGCAAGTTTCTCATGCTTTTAAAAAAGGAGTCAAACTTCAACAAACAGAACAGATGTGAGGCTTTTAATTTGTATGAGTTTTATGGTAAGGCATCTCTTTAGTATCAACTCATGTCCTCATTTACAGGTGAAACTCTATCCATACTGAGAGCAGGTAAAATGCTTTTAACCAGCATGAATTAACATGTGAGTCTCAAGGTATCCTTTACGTGTGAAACTCTTTCCACACTGAGAGCAGATGAAGGGCTTTTCTGAAGAGTGAGTTACCAAATGATTCTGAAGGTGTCCTTTCTGTGTAAAACTCTTTCCACACTGAGAGCAGATGAAAGGCTTTTCTGAAGAGTGAGTTACCAAATGATTCTGAAGGTGTCCTTTCTGTGTAAAACTCTTTCCACACACAAAGCAGCTGAAAGACTTTATGCCAGTGTGAATTAACATGTGATTCCTCAGGATTCCTTTGCATATGAAACTCTTTCCACACTCAGAGCAGCTAAAAGGCTTTATTCCAGTATGAATTAACGTGTGAGTCTTAAGGTATCCTTTACGTGTGAAAGACTTTCCACACTGAGAGCAGGTGAAAGGTTTTTCTGAAGAGTGAGTTGCCAAATGATCCATAAGGTCTCCTTTCTGTGTAAAACTCTTTACACACTGAGAACAACTGAAAGGCTTTATTCCAGTATGAATTAACATGTGCTTCTTAAGGTTTGTTTTACGTGTGAAAGTGTTTCCACACTGAGAGCAGCTGAAAGGCTTTTCAGAAGTGTGAGTTAGCAAATGGTCCTTAAGTTGCCTTTTCTTTGTAAAGCTCTTTCCACACTGAGAGCAGGTAAAAGGCTTTATTCCAGCATGTTTTAACATGTGATTTTTAAGGTTTTCATTACACGTGAAAGTGTTTCCGCACTGAGAGCAGCTGAAAGGCTTTTCCCCAGTATGACTTCTCACGTGTTTCATAAGGCTTCCTTTCTGTTTGAAAGTGTTTCCACACTGAGAGCAGCTGAAAGGTCTTTTGGCGTCTGTTATTTGAATGCTGTCACTCACTGATTTTTCTTCATTGACATCATGATGTTTCTCCTCTTCATTCAGATCTAGTCTTTCTTCTTTCACTTTCATCAGGCCTAAAATGAAATCATTAAAAGGATGAAAATCAATTGGAACATCTGGAAAATAAAAGGATAAAATGTGTATAGACGAAAACATAGTCAAAACTGTCCCTGTTCACACAGATCCATGAAAATGACTAAAAACACTGCATTGCACTGACAGACCAGTAGTTGGCGATGTCACTGGGCGGTCAGAAAATTTTGCAGGAGACCCGCAGGGAATGGTGGGATTTGGTGTGTAATAGAAATGGAGTCAACACATTAAATTAGGAAGAAAATTAAAGCAGCTGTTTACTTGACAAAAGAAAAGCAAGGCAAGTCAGACATCTGGAAACAATTCTCAATTGTCACTGAAAAAAATGTGAAAGAGTTAAACTTAAGTTGCGTGCACAAGGACATAAATCTGGCACCTCTGCCCTGAGATGGCACACCTATCTTCTAAGTTCTATGTACTTAAGTTAAAGTTATTTAATATTTTGCTTTGGCTTATTTAGCCTACTTAAACTGTTTGTTAACAGTTTGTCATTGCACACTGAGTCCGTAATTTTCGCGTGCGTTTTTCCGTTTTTTTTCGTATTCCTCATCCTATCAAAATGCATGCTACGGATGCGAAAACACAGAAATCAAACCTGATGCAAATTTTTTTATGACGGACGAAAGTTTCAGAGGCAGCGTATAAACGTGATTGACAACGTGAGGTTGTATTTATTCTTTAACATGCGAAAATTTCGGACTGGGTGTGCAATGACCTTTAAACTGTTTTAGTAAATTGTTTGGTGCTTGTGTGGTGCTTGGGCATATTGTGACCAAGATGGCGGCGCGAACACATCGCGAGTCTCAGCGTCTCTCCAGTTTTTGCAATTTTGCAGTATTTTTCCTGCTCATCTCGGGTCTGTTCTCACTGAACAGCTTTGCCTTAACATCATACACCCGACAGGAGCTTTTGGATATCGGTCTGCACTTTTCCAACAGTTTTATAACCAATCATCGACTCATCCCGGAGATCTCCAGAACACCCGAGGCTACGCACTCTGCTCGGCCGGGCGGAAGTGCTCACAGGCGGCGCCGAGATCGTAAACAAAGGCGGGGGAAGCGCGGAGGACTAAGAGCTAAGCTAAAGCTAACACCGCACCGGCTCTCTTTACCCAGCATTTTCCTCGCTAATGTGCGGTCATTGGTGAACAAAATGGATGAAATACGACTTCGCATCACCCATAGTAAGAAACTTTTGGACTGCAATGTCATGGTTTTCACTGAAACATGGCTACATAGCGACATACCAAATAATGCTATTGATCTAACCGGACGCCACACGCTCCGAGCAGATAGAACGGCAGATGACTCCGGCAAGACCAGAGGTGGAGGATTGTGCATTTATGTAAACAAAGCTTGGTGTACGAACTCTGACATTGTTGGAAAACACTGCTCACCTAACCTAGAGTTTCTCATGGTTAAGTGTAGACCTTTCTATCTGCCGCGGGAGTTCACTTCCACCATCATAACTGCAGCCTATATTCCCCCGGATGCTAATGCCAAGCTTGCTATGAACGAACTGCATGCGGCCATTAGTAAACAACAGACTGTACACCCGGAAGCTGCATTTATTGTTGCGGGTGATTTTAATCACTCCAACTTAAAGACAGTGCTCCCCAAATTCCATCAGCATGTCTCCTGCCACACTAGAGGAGAAAAAACTTTGGATCATGTTTACACAAACATCGCAGGAGCTTACATCGCGACTCCCCTCCCCCACCTGGGACAGTCTGATCACCTTTCTTTGTTTCTCACCCCCAAGTATTCACCCCTCATCAACCGTGTGAAGCCATCAGTGAAGACCATCAAAGTGTGGCCAATGGGAGCAGAGTCTGTACTTCAGGACAAATTTCAACACACGGACTGGAGTATGTTTGCTTCCCAGGCTGCCAGTGGCTCTCACACGGACATTGACATCTATACCACCTCTGTACTGGATTACATCAATACCTCCATTGACAGTGTTACAACAGAGAAACAGATCACAACGTACCCTAATCAGAAGCCATGGATGAACAAGGAAGTGCGGCTCTTGCTGAAAGCCCGCAACACTGCTTTCAGATCAGATGACGCTCAGGCCTACAGCATATCCAGGGCTAACCTGAAGAGGGGCATCAAGAAGGCCAAGCACTGCTACAAGCTAAAGGTAGAGGAGCATTTTTCCAGCTCTGACCCCCGGCGCATGTGGCAGGGCAGCCAGGTCATCAGTGACTACAAGCCATGCAACTCCACTCCAACGGTCACAGACGTCTCCTTCCTTAATGAGCTAAATGACTTTTATGCTCACTTTGACAACAACAACAAGGAGACAGCCACCAAGATCACACTCTCAGGAGACCATCAGACCCTCAAACTCACCTCCACAGATGTCTGCACAGCATTGAGCCGGATCAATGCATGCAAGGCCGCTGGCCCTGACGGCATTCCTGGACGTGTGCTCAGGATATGTGCAGAGCAGCTCGCAGAGGTCTTCACAGACATTTTCAACCTGTCCCTCACCCAAGCAACTGTGCCAACATGCTTTAAGGCCACATCCATTGTGCCAGTGCCGAAACACTCCTCCCCGACGTGCCTGAATGACTACCGCCCCGTAGCACTCACACCCATTGTAATGAAGTGCTTTGAGCGACTGGTCCTGGCACACCTCAAGAACTGCCTCCCACCCACACTGGACCCACACCAATTTGCCTACCGTAGCAATAGGAGCACTGAGGATGCAGTATGCACAGTACTGCACTCGGTACTCACACACCTGGATAATAACAACACTTATGCACGGATGTTGTTTGTTGATTTCAGCTCAGCATTCAACACCGTCATTCCCTCCAAGCTGATCACTAAACTTGGACACTTGGGTGTTAGCACCTCCCTCTGTAGCTGGATTATGGACTTTCTGACCAACAGACCTCAGCATGTTAGGTCAGGCCACACCTGCTCCACCACCATCACACTCAACACCGGCGTACCACAGGGCTGTGTGCTGAGCCCATTCCTCTACTCCCTCTACACCCATGACTGCAGGCCTGTGCATGGATCCAACTCCATCATCAAGTTTGCTGACGACACCACAGTGATTGGCCTCATCAGAGACAACGATGAGACTGCCTACAGGGAGGAGGTACAGCACCTGGCTGCATGGTGCGCTGACAATAACCTGCTCCTCAACACCAGCAAGACAAAGGAACTTATTGTGGACTTCAGGAAGAAGAAAAGTGGAACGCATGACCCCATCCACATTAACGGGATGGTTGTTGAACGTGTCTCCATCTTCAAGTTCCTGGGAACCCACATCTCGGAGGACCTGACCTGGACCACCAACACATCCAGCCTAGTCAAGAAGGCTCACCAACGCCTCTTCTTCCTTAGGACACTGAAGAAGAACCACCTGTCTCCAATCATCCAGCGGAACTTCTACCGGTGTGCAATTGAAAGCATCCTGACCAACTGCATCACAGTCTGGTATGGGAACTGCACAGTTGCTGACCGCAAGGCACTGCAGAGGGTGGTGAAAACCGCCCAACGCATCACAGGGACACCACTTCCTGCCATTGAGGACGTCCAGAGAAAACGCTGTTTACGTCGAGCTCGCGGCATTCTTAAGGACTCCTCTCACCCTGACCATAGACTGTTTAAATTACTGCCTTCTGGGAGGCGCTTCAGGAGCCTCCGATCAAGGACAAGCAGACTCAGGAACAGCTTTTTCCCTACAGCTGTTTCCCTACTAAACTCTGCCCAATGAATACCCCCCTCACACACCACCACAAACTCTTCACCCCTCCCCATCATTAAAATCGGTTAAAAAAAAAAAAAAAAAAAAAAAAAAAAAACGTCCACACACTGAGTACTATGCACTGGAAATTTTTATTTCTATGCACTTTCAATGTTCATTGCACTAGTGTTTATATATCTTAATGTATAGCTTATTCATATCCATTTGTAATTATATTCATAGTTTTTGCTCATAGTGTACATACATTTACTGTACAATCCATCTGTATAGTATGTTCATATCACCCATCTGTATATCATACTGATAGTATTTAAAAATTTGTAAATTATGTCCATAGTACTACTGCCTTATCTGTATATTCTGTACATATGTAACTATTGTAGACACTGTATATCCTGTACCTCTGCTTATTGCACTTCTGGTTAGATGCTAACTGCATTTTGTTGCCCTGTACCTTACATGTGCAATGACAATAAAGTTGAATCTAATCTAATCTAATCTAATCAAGTAGTAGGCTACTTTTAAAAACCCGAGATGCTGCTATTTGTGCTTTTGTTTTAATGGTTAATGTTTTATAACGCTAATAAAAAATACCCAATGTTTTTGCCACGTGTGGTGCTTTGGTTTAGCATTACTTCATCTTATTTAAACAAAATCATGTACACTCACCTAAAGGATTATTAGGAACACCTGTTCAATTTCTCATTAATGCAATTATCTAATCAACCAATCACATCGCAGTTGCTTCAATGCATTTAGGGGTGTGGTCCTGGTCAAGACAATCTCCTGAACTCCAAACTGAATGTCAGAATGGGAAAGAAAGGTGATTTTAAGCAATTTTGAGCGTGGCATGGTTGTTGGTGCCAGACGGGCCGGTCTGAGTATTTCACAATCTGCTCAGTTACTGGGATTTTCACGCACAACCATTTCTAGGGTTTACAAAGAATGCTGTGAAAAGGGAAAAACATCCAGTATGCGGCAGTCCTGTGGGCAAAAATGCCTTGTTGATGCTAGAGGTCAGAGGAGAATGGGCCGACTGATTCAAGCTGATAGAAGAGCAACTTTGACTGAAATAACCACTCGTTACAACCGAGGTATGCAGCAAAGCATTTGTGAAGCCACAACACGCACAACCTTGAGGCGGATGGGCTACAACAGCAGAAGACCCCACCGGGTACCACTCATCTCCACTACAAATAGGAAAAAGAGGCTACAATTTGCACGAGCTCACCAAAATTGGACGGTTGAAGACTGGAAAAATGTTGCCTGGTTTGATGAGTCTCGATTTCTGTTGAGACATTCAGATGGTAGAGTCAGAATTTGGCGTAAACAGAATGAGAACATGGATCCATCATGCCTTGTTAGCACTGTGCAGGCTGGTGGTGGTGGTGTAATGGTGTGGGGGATGTTTTCTTGGCACACTTTAGGCCCCTTAGTGCCAATTGGGCATCGTTTAAATGCCACGGCCTACCTGAGCATTGTTTCTGACCATGTCCATCCCTTTATGACCACCATGTACCCATCCTCTGATGGCTACTTCCAGCAGGATAATGCACCATGTCACAAAGCTCGAATCATTTCAAATTGGTTTCTTGAACATGACAATGAGTTCACTGTACTAAAATGGCCCCCACAGTCACCAGATCTCAACCCAATAGAGCATCTTTGGGATGTGGTGGAACGGGAGCTTCGTGCCCTGGATGTGCATCCCACAAATCTCCATCAACTGCAAGATGCTATCCTATCAATATGGGCCAACATTTCTAAAGAATGCTTTCAGCACCTTGTTGAATCAATGCCACGTACAATTAAGGCAGTTCTGAAGGCGAAAGGGGGTCAAACACAGTATTAGTATGGTGTTCCTAATAATCCTTTAGGTGAGTGTATAAAGCCTGCTATTCTGGATGTTAAGTTGAATGAATATTTGAGTATTTGTGTAGTCAACATTTTTTACAAGTTTTTACAAGTGGGGATCAATGCTGTTGTCTGTATATGAAAATAAAAAAATAAAATAAAAAAAACAAAATATATTTTTGTGTAATGGACCCTTTGATGTATTGTGAAAAATTTGTCTAATCTACATTATTTCACAGCTGTCTACAGGGAATCCGCAAATTTCAGCACTTCAAATGTAATGCATTGTAAAGTAACCTTGAACTGCATTTTTTATTATTTCATATTGTTTCTTGAGGTGCACATTTATAATGTTTTTACACAGAAATAAATGTAAAATTTCTTGATTTTAGTCATCTAAAGTAGATTTTAGAATCGAAGTAATTTGTGCACGTTTATTCTTAAGCAGCCCTTAATGTCGATCATGGATCACATCGATCCACGGTGGCAAACAGCAAATATATTTGTGCTATTTAATGCATTTGAGTGCTGTTTAATGCATTTGTTTTCCTCACTGCATAAGTGACATGTCACGAGTATATTTTTCATCTGTAAATGTTATATTTGCATGACTTTCTATCCATTTTGCTGTCAGGAGTGGGCTTACGAGTCGACGAGCGTTGCAGCACATGCACACTAAAATAGGAGCGCAATAATTCTGAGTCAAATATGCATTTTATGATAGCAGTAACTGTAAAGGGACTATTGTAATGGGTAAATAAAATGTAAGCTAACACAGTCCTAAGCTCAGATGAGTTAATGTGTGGTTCTTATAGCAGCTAAAATGTAGTTTTAATTTAGTGATTTTAACTTTCAGTTTAGGGATTGTTAATGCTTTAAATAGCAGTGTTATGTTCTAATGCTATCTGTTCTAACTATAAAAGGTACAGCTGTTATAAAACCAGAGAGATAGGCTGCATGGCTATGATATTATGTGAGCGAGTCAGTGGTAATATCATTGCTTTCCTATTGGTCAGTGTTAGAGGAGCTCAGCTTAGAGGAGCTCAGCTTTCCAGCAGAAGTAGCCACAGTGACTGAGCTTGATCTTTGCTAAATTTGCTTTATTGACAGTGAGGCAGACTAACTGAAATTACCTTAAGGAATAAATATGAATCAGTTGAGAGGAGAACACCTGCACACTCACTTAAGCATGTTTATTGGATTATGTACTAATAAACATGCTTAAGTGAGTGTGCTAGTTGTTCTCCTCTCAACTGATTTAAAGGCGTTTGAAGTGAGGCGTTAGAAGTCAGAAGACACAAGTTGATTTCTGATTTGCTGTCTGTCTGAACCAAAGAAATAAAAGCGATCATATTTTTTCCATTGAATGGAATCGCATTGTGTTGAATCGGATCGAATCACACGGCATCGTAATGGGGTGAATCGTATCACACTGCATCGTAATGGGGTGAATCGTATCGCATCGCAAGCTGCTTCATATGCATCTTCAGTGTATCGTATTGTTGACTACTTGTTGCATAAATTATGATATTATTGGTTTCTTTGCACACAAAAAGTATTCTCTTAGCATAGTAAACTTACGGTTGAACCCCTGATGTGACTTGGACTATTTAACTGATGTCCTTGCTACGTTTCTGTGCCTTGATCGGATGGGATACGCATGTGTGCATCATGCCTTTTGCATGAATTATTATTGAGATCAATCTCGCTCCATAGTTGTAAGGTCTTATTTTTACATTAAGGATCTGTGGACACCCTCTAAAGTTTGTAAGTGTAATGTACCACAAAGAGTTATTAAAGATAAATGAAGAATAAACACCAACCTCCTTGTTCCTCGTGTTTTATTCTCCATGTTTCTGGTTCCTCGTGTTTTATTCTCCATGTTTCTGGTTCCTCGTGTTTTATTCTCCATGTTTCTGGTTCCTCGTGTTTTATTCTCCATGTTTCTGGTTCCTCGTGTTTTATTCTCCATGTTTCTGGTTCCTCGTGTTTTATTCTCCATGTTTCTGGTTCCTCGTGTTTTATTCTCCAGGTTTCTGGTTCCTCGTGTTTTATTCTCCAGGTTTCTGGTTCTTCGTGTTTTATTCTCCATGTTTCTGGTTCCTCGTGTTTTATTCTCCATGTTTCTGGTTCCTCGTCTTTTATTCTCCATGTTTCTGGTTCCTCGTGTTTTATTCTCCATGTTTCTGGTTCACTGGTGTTCTCCTCACTCTCTTCTTTAACAAACACCATCTTCACAGCAGATCTCAGTTCAGATGATACTCCTCCAGATATTCCTGCTTGCTTCA
The DNA here is from genome assembly GCF_936440315.1 of Barbus barbus. Taxonomy (NCBI): domain Eukaryota; kingdom Metazoa; phylum Chordata; class Actinopteri; order Cypriniformes; family Cyprinidae; genus Barbus; species Barbus barbus. Next base: position 43,563,442 of record NC_136731.1, read on the forward strand.
AAACTTAGTCTCGACTCTGAGGATGAGAACATTACAGTTATTTACTGACCTGATTCAAAAACTGTATTTTGTACTTACAGACACTTCTAACAGTTTGTATTGAGCCAGCATCAGGACAAAACAACAGAAAGCGTGGTAAACTAATCTTCTTCCTCTGAGGTTTAATGGTGTTTGTCAAACAAACATGTGTCTTAGCGCCCCCCGCTGGACTGGAGTGAAGCAGAGAGGGGAGGGAAATAATAATACTTTGTACGTATAAAAGGTGCGCTGTTGTTGTTGTTTGTTTTTAATATATATATTATCTGCACAAATAAATGATGAGGACTTAAAATTAGAGACTCAAATGGTATTTGATCAGCATCAAAAGTCTTTGTGAGGGAGGATTGGAGGAGAAAACCGAGAGAATAGTCAAATATTTCATTGAAAATCACAGTGTTGCTGCATGTAAAAATGGAAATTAAGATAAATGAAACACGTGATAATTATAAGATGTAGCCTAATGAAAAACAACAACTAAATCCAAAACATTAAACATGTTTAGCATGAAAAACAACATCCTTGGAATGTGTGTCCATCTAAATATCTGTAATGTAAATGTAATGAAAGTGGCCTGGGCCTGATTTGAACAAATCGGATTTGTGCTGTTCAGACTGTCATAAGAAAATCAGATATGGGTCACATTTGGGCCACTTTAGCCTGCAGTGTGAACTAAGCTTATAACAGTTGAATGGCAGGTAATGTGAATTACATATCCACAAAATATGATATTTTGAAAATATTTCTGAAGAGCCGCTTTCGAGGATTAAACTTGAAATCGAAACTGCTTGCATTTTGCAGTGATCCTTTGTGTGTCCAACATCAGATTGTGGTGAAGATTATAGAGGATGCTTTATCCCAGGCATCCTCAAATCTGGCCCACTCCTGCAGAGTTTAGCTCTAACCCTAATCAAACACACCTGAGCTGCTAATCAGAGTCTTCAAGATCATTAGAAAATCACAGGTAGGTGAGTTGATCAGGGTTGGAGCTAAACTCTGTGGCAGATTGGCCCTCCAGGGAAAGCTTTAAGGAACTCTGCTTTATCCCCTCCAGTTTTACAAGAAGCTGTGAGACCCATTTCAGAGCCATAACTTTATCTTTTAATAACTTAACAGCTCTCAAAAGCAGCAAGGTTACTCAAAATTAACTGCAAACTCAACATGAAGAAGACAGATATGAGGATAATACCTCAAACAAAAGCAGGAGCGTATTGTGCTCATTTGTGTTCGTGCTCTGGAGAGCGTCAAATGTTTATTTTCAACGCATTTCAATGAGTTGAGCAGTGTAGCCACAGATATGTCTGTTGATTTCTTGTATGCAATGGCCAATCAGAAGCGTTTAAGTTAGAATCCACTCACTGCGAGAGGAGACACCAAAATGAGACGTTTAAATCAAACAGGGTCGTAGTTTGTGGGGATGGACAGGGGGGACATAACCCCCCAATAACCAAAATGAGCAAGTACAACATATTTTTGATGCATTATGAAAGCTCTCTGACCATCCCAAGGATCCTAACACGATCAACGTCCAGAAATGTAGCAAGGACGTCGTTAAAATAATCCATGTGACATCAGTGGTTCAACCATAGTTTTATGAAGCTACGAGAATACTTTTTGTGTGCAAAGAAAACAAAAATAATGACTTTATCCAAAAATTATTATCCTCCACGTCACACTGGTGCCCTTTTGGAGAGTATCACATACGTAAACAACATATGTACTTTGAATAAAGACATTATTTTTGTTTTCTCCGCAGTAGTACATGTTAATTATATGTTTCTCCTGTTGTGTTTTTATTGAGTAGGCAATCCAATAACAGAAATTAGTGATTTATACCAATATGTGATGCTGCTGCTGGGCAATGTGGAGTAAATGAATATATAATATAAGATATAATATAAATGACCTATTCAAAGACCAGTTAATCATATAGGCTAGGTTTGGGAATGAGGTTGCATGTGTGCGCCCTCATTTCAAAATTATATAAAATATTCAAGGTTGGATTTAGTTTCCAACGCAGTGAAGCAGCCCGTGCATAGAATGAATAATCGATTCTCGAGCCATTGATATCAACCAATTCAGCACCACTGCCATGGACAGCAGCTGGTAATATCTTAAGCAACCTCCTAAGGTACAGTTCAGGGAGCACGCCTAGAAATGGTACACCTTTAGTTAAGGCATACATTTATTAATTACGTTAAGTCTTCGTAGCGCACTCAGAGACAGTGTTATTGGGAAACACAGCCCTGCTCAGTATCTAAATCAATATAACATTCGCAGACTCCCTTAATAATCTTTAAAAGCTGTCACTCTCCTCGTCACAATCTCACAAAGTTCCATTATAATCAACAAAGCTCTCTACACTGCATAATGAATCTCTTAGTTATATCGTGTGTGTGTGTGTCTACCCTTTGTTATAATGAGAGGATTCATGAGCTTGCATAACTCAGCACTGAACAAAAGTATGCTTATCGGGTCATTGGCACTGGTGCTTCTTAATATTGTTTCATAATGGCATGCAACTGTTAGTGGTCACATCCCTGACTAGGAAATTTAGCAATAAAATACTTTCGGAAAGCCGCACATATGCAGTACCTAATTCATATTCGCACGCTCTCTCTTCCGCTATATATTTTCATAGCATAGCAATGGATTAATGGACAGGCCTGCCTAGGCTGCAGCCTATGTGTGCAGGGGCCCCGGATTGGCCAGACAATTTTTTAATTATTTTTTTAAATTAACTTCAGTGTAGAAAAAAACCCCTCCCTGGCCCATAAGAAATATTAAAGGAGGATTTGTTGCAGAGCACTTGACAAAATTATTGTCTTGTATTGTAGAATGCATGCTCAGTATCACCGAGAGTTCACATGATTGTTAAATTGAAACCAAAAGTAAAATGCACATGTGAAAAAGCGGTTTTAATACCCCGCGTTTTGAATGAATGAGGCATTTTTTTTTTATTATTGCATGCATCGTGGAGTTTTTTTATTGCACGCATTTATTGCAAATTAGGCTACATACAGGTATGTAGGCTGTTATTAGTATGTAGGCTATAATAGGTTGTGTGGTTGTCTATAGCTCTGTATCATGCTTGAAAAATTTGGGCTCTATTTGCACTTTAAATCTTGAAAAAGTAGCTTACTTTGATTATGGCTGCAGTTATTGTTTGCACTTAGTTTTATTTAGAAATAATTGTGTATTTTTTGTTATTTATACTGTTTTTGCTTCTGTGTTCAATTTGTGAAAAGGAGTTCAGTTAGGAGGTCAAACGTTTTAGCAGCTCATAATTCATGTACAGTTCTAAGGTCTGAAGAGACTCACATGAACGCATACAGTAGACAAGCCAGTCACTTGAGTTTGTGGCCTTTTACAAAACCTTTTATAATGCTTAAGCGTTGTTGTCTTTTACTGCATATGATAATTCATACTCAGAATGTAGAACTGAAATTACATTTATTACAATATGATTAGTTAAAACAATTCAAAATGCACCTGCAGACAATTTTTTCCAGTTATGTATCTGGTCATAGAGATTTGTTTTTTAAATAATATGTAAAAATCTCGCCTCGTCTCGTTCTTGTGAACCCAATCTTGTGTCTCATCGCATCTCTTGAGTTAAGTGTCAGCGTTAATGATAATCAAACAACAAAAGACAATGAGAAAATCACCCCCTGATCTTAACAGAATAGCATTTGTAACTTTTATAAGAATATATAGTGAAAACTGTGCCCTACCATCACATTCACATCTATGCAACCAATAAAGAAATTACTACATATTTCTTCATTGATCTTGATTCTGCTCTCAAAATGCACGAGATTTAAGTTTAAAATGAACACAATTTTCTTATGGGGGGCATACCCTGGGAACCCAGAGGAACCAATTGTCACCCACCACAGTCTCACAAAAATCCTGTGAGGACACTGGGAATGTAGAGGAAACACTGTGGGATTGGCTGTCTCAATGTGCGTGTATGCCAGTTCACCGTACTTGCTTACTTATTTGCGTGTGGACCATGTATGACACTAAATATCTCCTGCAAAGCATAATGATTAAGGGGGGCCTCACACAAAGAGCAGCCTAGGGACCCCTGACCACCTTAATTTAATAAATAAATAGATTAAATTATTATGTTGGTCTATCTGGAACTGTTTTGAATTGGTTTTTATCATACCTTAGCGGAAGAACCTTTGTAGTATCTATTAATATTACAAGTTATCATGTGGGGTTACTCAGGGCTCAATTTTACCACTGCTTTTTATTCTTTATTTCGGTCACATTATTAGAAGGCATGGTATCTCTTTTCATAGTTAGGCTGACGACATACACAGTTGTCTGTAGCCGTGTCTCATGTTGATCCTCTTTAACTTGACTTACTTGAAAATTGCATCCAGATATAAAGGCATAAAGGTCTGGATGTCACTTTTTTTTGTACAACTCAACCAAGATAAAACTGCAGTTTTCATTATTGGATCAAAAGCACAGATAGAGAAATTGAACCCTAAACTAAATTGAACTGAATCCAAGCCAAATGGCTAATTAGGAATTGTCTTTGATTTAAATATTAACTTTAAAGCTCATGTATGTAATATTACCAAAACTGCTTTTGTATGTAATATTACCAAAAGGCTTGACTATTGCAATTCCTTCCTTTCAGGTCTACCAAAGAATACAATTAATCAACTACAAGTAATACAAAATATTGCTGCTACAATATTGACAAAGGCCAAAAAGAGAGACCACATTACACCTGTATTAAAGTCATTACACTGGTTACCTGTTAGCTTTCATATTGATTTTAATACTCTTTTATTAGTCGGTGGCCGACATATAGCACAACTATGCTGATGGCGACCCGAGTTCAATTCTCATCTCTAGGTCCTTTGCCGATCCCGACCCCCCTCTCTCCACCCAATACTTTGCTGTCTGCACTCCACTGTCCTATCTAATAATATAAAGCATACAAAAGCCCCAAAAATCATTTATTAGTTCATAAGGCAGTGCATATAGTGTATTAAAAGTTTTTTCAATTCAATTTTATTTGTATAGCGCTTATTTTAGTTTATTTCATTTATTTATACAGGGACAATGCACAACAAAAGTGTTGTGCCAGAGTTAGCTATAAAGCTAATTTGCATCTGCAGTCCCTGGGCAGGATGTTGTTACAAAATTACCATGTTACAACACAAACAATATCACATCATACTCCAATCATACTCAATTTTCAAGATACAAATCGTTGCAAAGCAGCTGTACAGGAAATCAAGTTTCTACAATATAGTTAGTAATAGCTTATCAGTGGTGACTATGTCAAGTTGATGAACATATGGCAGAAATATACGGTAAAAATCAGTTGATGACGTAATCAAACAGACGATGAATACTATTAACAGCAATGATTATAAGTTGCAATCCAACTTATAGCAAAATTTGGTAGTTCAATGTGTTGTTTCAAGATTGACATCATCTGTCTGCCTTCCAGTAATGTCCTATAAAATCTTTATATATTTATGCGTTTTGTTTTTCCTTCTTTTTTAATACTTTTTTTCTTTATATAATATATTTAACTATATATATTGAAAATTTTGTTCTTGTATTTTAAAGGGTTAATTTCTATTTTGCATTTGGTTTATTTCTATTGTTTTTGTATTTGATTCCTTTTTGCTTGTAAAGCACTTTGAACTGCATTAATTTGTTTGGAAAAGTGCTACATAAATAAACATTTGCTTGCTTGCAGTGGTCACTGTCACTCGTGTCGCGGGAAATTGCTGGCTCTCCATTGAAATGAGTGGGATCTTTTCACTTTGTAACTGCGTTTTGCTTGTTGTGTGAACGAGGCATTACTTTGCTATTACTAAACATAACCCCACCGTTTTTGATTCATTTCTCAGCCTGTTTCTCAGCATTTTTTGTGCAATTAAATAGAAAAGATTAAATCTATTACTAAGTTCTCAGCAGATGACATTCTTTTATGGGACAAAATTGACCGGGTAAAATCCATTGGGCCCCACATGTGTGTGTTCACTTGCTAATTTCAACGGTAAGTAAACGTTTACTGGGAAAAGTCAATATTATATATACTTAACCAGAGTAAGAACATGCACATTTTAATTTATACAGTACATTTAATGGTGTAGTAGTGTGTTGCATGTAAACAGAAGATTCGCATTTAGATGTCTATTTCTACACATTTTTTTTTCATGAAGAGACATTGAACAGAAAATTGCCACAAAATGACATACATCAGAAAAAGAGGGGGAAAAAATACTGTTGCTACAAGTTTCCATCTTCTTGGTGGACATTTGTTTGTTTGCTTTCTTCTTAATTCCAGCATCTATGGCTATATTCATGGAGAGAACCAGTTAACCTAATCCATACTAGTGATGCGCGGATGGTGGTCGTATCCACTGGTGCTGCGGATAATCCCCGGGTCAGGTGAGTCGGGTAATATAAAAAAAAAAAGCATTCTAATTAATTGTGGGTGGGTGAGATAAATCATTAATGATGCAAATATTTTCTAAAATATTAATGTGTTTTAAAGTTTGTTCGTCCAGGCAGACAGACACAAAAAATGTACTGTTTGTGTGTTCGCTTGTTCGGGAAGTTGCAGTGAAAACAGTGACATTCCAGATAAAGTTTGAAGGGATTTATGCTATTAAGAAAGTGTAGGCTAATCTGGGCAAAGAAGAACTTTTGTTTTAAAATTCAATTTTAATTTAAAAGCAGCCTATTATCAGTGTATTATGTTACCGTAACCCCCTTGACGGCTCAGATGAGTTTCCGCCTCCACGAGGTGGCAAATCACACCGGTAGGGAATCAACTGGATTCGTGAGAGCACAAGATTCTGGGACGCTTTAGAAACGTGCAGCAGCGCAGCTGGTATAAAACACAAGCATTGACTAGAGCGGCCCCCAGTTCCTGTTATTTTGAATGCTTTGAATTGATTTTCTAATGCTTCTGGTCTCAGTCAAATGCAATAAGAGTGAAATTATGCCTGTTCACAGTTTGGACAAAGATCAGATAGAAGGTATTGAGGTCAAAAATTCGGTAAGATATTTAGGCATTTTAATTATTAAATATCAAATCTGATAGAATTGTAGATAATTTTCACAATGGATACAAAAATCCAATAATATTTTCAACTGTTGGTTACAAAGAAGCGGAAGGTATTTCTAGGATTGTTTACCCAGGTTTGTCTTTATATGTTAACCGAAAAACATGCAGGACTGGGACAAAATTTCAGGTATGGACTCATCCAGGCCATCCCATACACCCACAACAAATTCTGAAACCACGGATAACGGTTTTATTTTTGTTTGTTTGTTTGTTTTTGTATGGCCATCACATTACGCAGATAGAAACCGACAGAAATCTATTGGCAGAGATGCACGGCGCGAGCTGAATCGCCTTGCCAGTCAAGACTAACCGCTTCATGATGTATTATAGATTTGTTATCGAATGGTGATCCACCAAAACTAAAGTAACAAGCCTGGTTTGAAAATGCAGGTAGAAAGCACAGATATTTGTGTAAAAATGTAAGGAGTAAAAGTAAAAACTAGTCAGAAAATTTAAAAGGGAAGTACTGATGCCAGAAAAATCTACTTAAGTACAGTAACAAAGTATTTGTACTTCATTACTTCCCATCTCTGGAAATAAAGGTAAATTATGTGAAAAATAATGTTTTTTTTTTTTTTACAAACCAAGCATTAACATATTTTAGACTGCACCCCATAAACACAATCAAGCCTAGAAAAAAAAATAAAAAAGTCAACCACCCCTTTAAAACGTGTTTTCGTATTCTATGCTCATGGTGCGCACTCATTAGGATATCGGTTAAGGCTGGAATACACTACACAACTTTTAAATTCTGAACAGATTTTACACTAGGCATCATACACTTACCGACTTTGTAAATAGTGACAAAGGAAAACTGGGCATCATACACTATGTGACCGAGGATCATACACTTCTGGACTTTAAAGTTGTTCCGATCACAACGAACTCATGCGCCTTATTGCTAGGAGACGCATGACAAGTGAAAACATGTGTGCTCTAAAATCAGCTGAAAATATCAAACATGTTTGATATACTCCGACTGGATACAATCAAAGTCTGAAGCTAAGAAATTGGAGTCTGTAACCATTATACACTACGCAATTTTCTGTGGAATCTGTCAGCTGTAATCTGCAGACTGGCTCTGACTTTCCTCAACTAGCGTCAACTTGTTCAGACAGTAAAATCGGGGCAAAAATCACGTAGTGTATTCCAGGCTTTAGATGCCTGCCTTCACTGTAAGTCCCTATCGAGCACTTTACAGATTCAACTACTCTCTTCTCCTCCTGCTTGGCTCTTTAGCCTGAATCACTCACCGCAGAGCAAGCCTGTTCTTGATAAAGCACGAGGATAAAATGGGGTGAAGTGATCTTTATATAGGCGAAGCAAAATACTTCATCGCTCCGTCTATATTGGGTACTGTTAATACAGGAGATGAACCTATGGCCCAATGGTTGATTACCCGGTATGCCCGATTACCAGTCCAACCCTGCTCATTTGCATACTTTAAGGTTGCTACCCAGGTGTTTGTCTCCATCTATAAACGCTGAACCTGTAAAAATGTATATAAACTGCAATGAAACAAGAATCCTGCTGAAGACACATCAAGTCTCCCTGATCTTTGCGTCTGAATTTCCAAGTTTCATTGACTTCCATTCATATGCACGTGAATGTGGGACACTGAAACGCAAGCTCAAGCCAATTTCCCTGCATTCCTGTTCAACTTTAAAATGAAACGTCACATGCTCAATGTCTAGAGTGACCACAGCTGTAGTTCTTGTGCTGACTGCATTCACGGACCCTCTTAACACAATAAAAAGAGTAGATGGGTGAATTATGGAATTAAGGAATATACACACATTCAAAGAATAAAACTTTATTCCAATTTCAGAATGTGCACTTTGTCATGTGTAATCCATATGTTGAGGATCTCGTCCGTCTGATGTTATGAATATGATATGCAACTTTTTATTTACATGCATAGGTTGTATAATTGTAAGAATGTACAGGAATACTTAGAACCGATCACATCAGAGCTTATCAATACTAGTCTTTCGTAATTTATGCTGCCTTTACATGCTTCACATGGCCACATCCTTTCCATTATTGTGTCGCATGTGAGGATCAGACCCGAAAGTGCTGGATCTGAAGATGATCTACTTACTGTGATAGTTTTTTGTATGAATGTGTAGATTAGATGATTGAATGAAACACTTCCCACATGCAGTGCACTTATAAGGTTTCTCTCCAGTGTGAATCCTCTCATGTGTTTTCAGATGTGCTGACTGACTGAATCTCTTGTCACAGTGTGAACACTTGTAAGGTTTTTCTCCAGTGTGAGTCCTCTCGTGCCGTTTTAAACACTTTGCTGAAGTAAAAGTCCTCCCACACTCACAGCACATGTACTCTCTCACACCAGCGTGTATTTTCTGATGTGCTGTTAAATATTGTAAAGATGCAAAACTCTTTCCGCACAAATAACATGAATGTGGCTTCTCCTTTGTATGAACTGTCAGGTGTTTCTTCAGATTTGAAGCACTGAAAACTATTTTGTTGCATTGATCACATGCGTATGGTTTCTCTCTAGTGTGGATGTTCATGTGTTCCTTAAGGGTTGATGATTGTGAGAAACTCTTTCCACACTGATCACAAGTGAATGGCTTCTCTCCAGTATGAACCCTTATATGCTCTTTAAGGTGTCCTTTTAGTGTAAAACTCCTCTCGCACTGATCACATTTGTACGGTTTCTCTCCAGTGTGGATTCTCTCGTGTCTTTTCAGGTCTCCTGACAGACTGAATCTCTTGTCACAGTGTGAACACTTAAACAGTTTCTCTCCAGTGTGAACTCTCATATGAACATTAAAACTATATTTGCATGTCAAACTCTTTCCACACTGAGTGCAGGTGAAGGATTTCTTGGCTCTTCTTTTCTTTAAAAAAGTCTGTTTGGTTTGTGAGCAACTCAAATGTTTTTTCCTAGTTCTGAACTGATATTTTCCCTCAACTTCACTCAATTCTTCGTTCTCCTCGTTTTCTTCAGTCAACTCTGAAATAAATGTAAAATGATTTGTTTTCATTAAATCATAAAAAAATTAATGTGAAAAGACAAAAGTGAACCCTGATGTAAAAGCAGAAATTGATATACAACATTTTGATCATTTTGGTGCAGTTTTAAAAATACATCTATTACATTTTATTAGAGATGCACCGATTACAAGCACGATTAGGCTCTGTGTATTAAATGCTGCTCCATTTGAAAACAGGTGATGGAGATTTAGCGCTAATCACAGAACCGGCTTTACTGATGAGATGCGCATGCAATATATCGCCCAGCCCTATACAGTGCCCCAAAGCCCCCTCAGACCACAGAGGGTTAAGTCTTTGTAAGCCTAATGTCCCACAAACTGTCATTAAAGATGAATGAAAAATAAACACCAACCTTCTGGTTCCTCGTGTTTTATTCTCCAGGTTTCTGGTTCCTCGTGTTTTATTCTCCGGGTTTCTGGTTCCTCGTGTTTTATTCTCGAGGTTTCTGGTTCTTCGTGTTTTATTCTCCAGGTTTCTGGTTCTTCGTGTTTTATTCTCCAGGTTTCTGGTTCTTCGTGTTTTATTCTCAAGGTTTCTGGTTCACTGGTGTTCTCTTCACTCTCTTCTTTAACAAACACCATCTTCACAGCAGATCTCAGTTCAGATGATACTCCTCCAGATATTCCTGCTTGCTTCAACACTTAGTCACGACTCTGGGGATGAGAATATTACAGGTACTGACCAGATCCAAAAACTTCTCTATTTACAGAAACAACATTTCTAGCAGTTTGTATTGAGCTAGCATCGAGACAAACCAGAGCGAGGTGAAACTGAACTTCTTCCTCTGAGGTTTAATGGTGTTTTGCAAACAAACGTGTGTGTTTTAGCGCCCCCCGCTGGACTGGAGTGAAGCGGAGAGAGGAGGGAAAATAATACAGTGAATTTATAACTGTTAATATACTAAAATAAGATCTTTGTTACGATGTATGCAGCCTACAAATGCGACCTCCGGAGGATGCAGTCTTCCGTTTGAGAAACGGCCATTGTGTCCATAAGGTGTGCTGTTTTTCTCCCTATCTGCACAAATAAACAAAAAGGAATTAAAATTAGCCTTGCATGATATTTGAACAGCATCAACAGTCTTCGTGAGTGAGGACTGGAGGAGAAGCAGCAAGCAGCTGTAATATAGAAATTCAGATCAATAAACACACGTGACAATGATAAGATCCTAGGGTTATGTCTGTCTAAATATCTGGGACTTAAGACATAACCAAATGAATGAATGAATGAATGAATGATGCATTTATATAGTGCTTTTATTGTGTATTGCCGTACACCCAAAGCACTTTACAATCATGGGGGGGGGGGCTCTCCTCAACCACCCCCAGTGTGCAGCATCCACTTGGATGATGCGTTGGCAGCCACAGCAACAGCTCACCACACACCAGCTACAGGTGGAGAGGAGAGAGAGATGGAGCCAATCAAGTGGATGGGGATTATTACGAGACCATGATTGATAAGGGCCAGTGGAGGGAATTTGGCCAGGACACCGGGGTTACACCTCTACTCTTTACGAGAAGTGCCATGGGATTTTTAGTGACCACAGAGAGTCAAGACCTCGGTTTAACATGGCGTTAGGACCCACACAGACCACAGGGCAGAGATGTTCAGATGTTGGAGTATGAGTCAAGTCTCGAGTCTTTGGTCACGAGTCCGAGTCAAGTCTCAAATTATTTAATGGCTCGCTAAAAAAAAATCCCATTCAGAATCCTCAAGTATTGAAATCTTCCTATTTATGAAGCTGTTTTATAGGCTATAGACAAAATATATGAGCTATGATCTGCTTTGTAAAAAAAAGAGGTGTTAAAAGGATAATTCTGTAGTTCCAAACCTGTATGAATTTCTTTGTTCTGCAGAACACAAAGGAAGATATTTTGAAGAAAGTTTGTAACCAGGCTGTTTTGGGGCACCATTGACTTCCATAGTAGGAATAAAAAAATACTATGTAAGTCAATGGTGCCCCAGAACTGATCTGTTTCCCACATTCTTCAGAATATACTTTGAACATGCTTACTTTGTGTTCAGCAGAACAAAGACATTCATACAGGTTTGGAACCACTTGAGGGTGAGTAAATGATGACAGAATTTTAATTTTTGAGTGAACTATCCCTTTAAGATGTAAGGTTAATACACATTCAGCCTGTTACTTATGTTTTAATGCATTACCATGTTCAAAACAGTTTTTCTGTAATCAAATTCTATAAAAAGAGTCTGATCTACCATGACACATGAGGAAATACCCTGTAACACAGATATTACAAAACCATACAACTAAAGTATGTCTTTATGATATAAGTCAGGGGTATTCAATTAAAGCAGAGGTCAGGTCAAAATAAATACATTTTTAAAAATAACATTTTTAACATGTATTGTATTTATACATTTAGATACACGCGAGGCCATGTGACAGAAAAAAATACTGTCAGGGTTTTCCTCCTGAAATCTATACTATTTTAATATTTTACTGAAAAGCATTATCTACTAAAAACAATGTAGGCCTAGCTACAATAATCAAAATGTTCTCATCTTGACCAGAAAAGAAAGATAACCAGCAGGTTCAAAGTTTAAGTTCTATCCTAGCCATCTAACAACAATTTTCCAATTATAATTACATGATTCTTTTGAAATGTTCCTACAGATTAATAATGTTAAATATAGATCCCCTCTACAAATGATTCAGAATTTGTACTACCGGCACGATCTTCAACGAGCCCAAAAGAGCACGTTACACCTCTCTTCATCTCTTTGCACTGGCTACCAGTGGCAGCTCACATCCAGTTCAAGACACTGATGCTTGCGTACAGAACTACCACAGGCTCAGCACCCTCCTACTTCCACTCACTATACGAACCTACATCCCCTCCAGAAGTCTGAGATCTGCTAGTGAGCGACGCCTTGTGGTACCATCACAGAGAGGCTCAAAATCACTCTCCAGAACATTCTCGTTCACCATTCCTGGCTGGTGGAATAATCTTCCCACCCCTATCCGGAACGCCGGATCTCTGGCAACCTTCAAGCAACAACTGAAAACTCATCTCTTTCGGCAGTACTTGACTTCATCCTAAACTCAGAAAATTTTTTTAAAAAATAAACCCTTTTCCTCTATCTTTCTCTCCGCTTACTAGCTTGTACTTATTTGAACAATGACTGAGACTTGGTGTTACAAGCACTTCCTCTGTCTGATTGCCTCTTCAAGATTAATCGCTTTTTGTATTCCCCAATTGTAAGTCGCTTTGGATAAAACCGTCTGCCAAATGACTAAATGTAAATGTAAATGTAGATCAGAAACGTCTTGTCACATCTGGCTTGAACAGTCAGAATCATAGGTTATAGATAGTCCGAGTCAAGTCTGAAGTCTATAAAAATGTGACTCACTAACTCGAGTGCCCATCTCTGCCACAGGGTGAACACCCCCTGCTGGTCTCACTTACACCTCTTCAGTTTTCCCAGGAGGTCTCCCATCCAGGTACTGACCAGGCTTAACCCTGCTTAACTTCAGTGGGCAACCAGTCTTGGGCTGCAGGGTGATATGGCTGTGGTCAATGGGAAGGATATTTTGATATAGGATATTTTTGTGTGTATTTGTCCTTTCAAATTTAAAACAACACATCCACATAGCAATTAGCCACGTTTCCAATGTCGGGCCAAAAGCGAGCATGCTAGTGCGTGCCAGGGCCAGTTGTATTTCCACTGTCACTTCTGGGGCTTGATCGTGTTTTTCGGTCCGGGTTTTTTGGCCTGACAAATATCTTGGCCCAAATCGGGCCAGCTGGGGAGGAGTGGTTATGAACAAAGGCGGAGTTTCTCCGCTTCAAGTAAGGATAGTGTCGTCATGGAGACCAGTGAGTACTGTTTGGAGAAACTGATTTTGAATTAGCTCTGCACTGTACTTCAATTCAGACTTAACTCTTTCTGACGCAAAGGCAATTTGTTGTCTCAGGTCCATAGCTTGCACCACAAACTGTATGGGTATTTCTTTCGGCTCTTGGACAGCACATGTGAGGGAGTGGTACAACTCAGTAGCACCCTTCTCAATGTAATGAGTCCGTAGAATCTGTCTGAGGGCTGGTAGTGTTAGATCAACCCTGCTTTCAAGATAACACTTCAGTTCTTCTTGTTCCTGGGCCTATGGCTTGAATTACAGCCTCCACTACTTCTCCTTCATCATATCCCTTTATCAACACCCTCTGTATTTGTCTTTCCAAATTAGTGCACGCCAATTTATCTGATTGATTTCATTCTCCAATTTGTCCTATTATTTTAAAATCTCTTTACAGTGGATGGACAAAGGTTGCACTCTGATTCACAACAGATGCACCTTCCATTGCATTTGTGGCAAAAACATTCTCCCTTTGTTCATTTAAGTTACTGGGTGTCATGCTAATTTTGTCTACAGGGTGGGACAGGGTGCCCTATTTGTTGAAGCGGGGGTTCATCATCATCATTTTTCTTTTTTAGTTTGTCAATGTTCTCATTTAGTTGCAGTAACACAGACAGGCCTTCATCCTCTTGTGAAGTTACATCTTCTCATTCTAAAAACTGAAGAATACGCCTCCTCAGCTTACCTGGTAAGTCTCTCTCACTCTTATCCACAATTAGGTTCAGTGCTACGCATATATCATATATCAACTCCGATGCTGACAGTGTTAGCAACTTTTCTTCTATCTCCGACATGACATTTTCCCACTCAGACGACATCTGTGGTGTTGTAGACATGACAGAAATGTTTTACTTGTTTGTAACACAGCAATATTGACCAGATCAGTAACGTTATCGTCAGCCTCACTAGCAGACAGCTCTCGCTGCGACCATCCCTCCAAAACAGAGAAAACAGCTTTCTCAAACATCTACATGTCTGTCTCTTTTAAAGTGTTTATAGTGTACATAATGAGTTGTATTTGTAGGGGTTATTATAGCACAATTCTTTAACACCTGACCTCACTAATTTTCAAAGCCTGGCTACGGCCATGCACGCTAGAGATATGTTACGATTAACATTTTTGAACCAGATGTGGATTTGAGTTCTATAAAGGGGAATATATTAAAATTACATTCTAATTATATTCTGTAATATTATGTTGACCGATTGTGCTGCCGAGAGGTCAGGGGTGAACAGAGGAGTGATGTCTGCATACAAGCCATATTACTGATACAGTGCTTTGGCATGTGGCAGTAGCATAGCCTCTCCAAATCTGTGGTCATTTCTCTGGAGTTAGTGCATAAGGATCTGTCAAGGCCATCCCAATCGTGGACTCTTGGTCTGTCAGGGTTCTCCAGAAGGGCCAACACATCAAACATTAGTCCCAGCAGTCTAATCATGACCTTCTGGAGGAGCTGGTGTTTCCATGGGCCTGACAAAGGCTGCATCTCTTCATTTCGCTGTTCTTATAGCCTTTGAAGCCTCCTCTGACATTCAGAGCCAATAGGGCCTTTCGCACCGCACAAAGCTTTTCATAGTACCCGAACTAATAGTGGAACTACCCACTTTTTGGCGTGTTCGCACCGTGGGAACTACGAACGGTTTTAGTTCCAGAAACTCCGTTTGGAGGAACTAAATTAGCTCCTACTTCAGAGTAGGGTTTAAAACAGTTCTAGGGACTATCCGTAACGTAAGTGTACGTTGATTGGCTAAACATGTACGAAAACGCCCTCACCCGCCATGATTTAAAACACCATGTAAACATATACTGTGTAAACATTGTATCATACTGAGAGCATTTATAAACTGCATTTACCTGAAGACATCGTCTACGGCGTTTTGTGCTTCTATCAGCCTCAATGAAATGTAGCACTGCAAATTGTCATTGGAGATTCTTAGTTCTCCTTTCCGTTATTTCAATCGCTTGACGTATACATCGAAATTCCATGTCCATTATTGTGAAACCCACGAGACACAACAAAAACACAGCTCCGATCACAGCATCCTCCATCCTCCTGTTGGTAATGTTGTTCTTTGTTTACATTGTTGAACGCCACGTACAAAAGACGTCGCTATCGACCGGCTTACGTCACTTCTTAGTACCCACTGTTGGTGTGAATGCAATCCTGTAAATGGTACTGAGAAATAGATTGCGCAAAATTGTCCCAGTACTTTAGTACTGTACTTTTAGTTCTCCTTCCTAGTTCTTCTGTTGCCCTTCCTCCTCCAACTTGCTGCACCTCCCCTTCCCCCTCTGCCACTGTATGAGGGCCCAACATCAGATGAGGCAGAGGTGGAGGTGAATTCCTGAAATGAAAAACAGTGTTTTGTTATAAATCCAAACGTCATATCATCCTACTACCGGTAATTATTTATGTTTTGTAATGTAGCTGTAACAAAGTAAGATGTCATGACACCAGTTGTAGTGGCTAGATGGAAAGTAAAGTCTGTAACCTAGAGTGCTCCCAAAATATTCAATAGTTTTCGGACACTGGCTGTAACCACGTGTATCATGTCGGTTTCGACACCCAAGATCCAAAAACTAATTCCCCAGTCTACTTCACATCTGAATGATTATTCAAATAAAGAGACTCTGTTACTTTGCAGCCTTGTAAACTTATGATAATGTCTGAAGTATAGGCTATTATGTACATTATGGCCACATGATCGCACGGACAACATTTGATTCGAATATACAAATTTCACCCTTTGCAAACAATGCTACATCTGAAATATGCGAGCAAAAAAACTAGGCTCACATACTACCATACTTTCCGTCATTGTAGTATTCAATTCTGGAGTAACAATAAATAAAACTATGATATATTTGTAGAACAGTGTAACACAGGCTACTTTACCTGGTCAGTGGACATGGTTTCCAAATGAGGTTTCTGCATTCGCCGGTTGGCTTAGTCAACAAATTCACATGTATTGCGTTGCCCACGGGGAAGTTTATACAGTGACAGTATTTGTGACCCTGGTAAGAGACTCCTATCAACAACATGAGGGAACCGTGAGTAAATGTAACAGAGTGTTGCTTTAAAAACAACCTTATGTCTGGGACTCAATAAACACTGACATTTAAAGGTATGGGTGGGTGATTTTGGAAAGGCTAGCAATAGCGAGCTAGCTTTGAAAGCAAGATCCAACATTCCCTTCTAATCACTCCCCAAAGCCACGCCTCCTCCAAAACACAATAACACCTTCCATTTTTGCTTTGTCTGCTATATTGAGGGAAGTCGTGGCCTAATGGTTAGAGAGTCGGACTCGTAATCGAAAGGTTGCGAGTTCGAGCCCCCGGCTGGCAGGAATTGTAGGTGGGGGGAGGGAATGTCCAGCGCTCTCTCCACCCTCAATACCACGACTGAGGTGCCCTTGAGCAAGACACCGAACCCCCAACTGCTCCCCGGGCGCCGCAGCATGGCTGCCCACTGCTCCGGGTGTGTGTTCACGGTGTGTGTGTGTGTGTGCATTTGTTCACTACTCACTGCTGTGTGTGTGCACTTGGATGGGTTAAACGCAGAGCACCAATTTCGAGTATGGGTCACCATACTTGACAATACGTCACGACTTTACTTATAGCATAACAAACGAACTGATGACGTATCATGTCTTCGTGAACAGGGTGCACAAAGGTATGCAAATATTTTGACAAGCAGGGAGGACATCCTATCGTAATGTTCAGACCAAATAATCTGATTGGTTGAGCGTTTTATGGTCCTATGCATTCCACAGACAATATACATATAAATACATTATTAAGTAAAACGTATATATTAATTATCAATTTAACCAACATTTAAATCATTAACTGCTTCAAAATGCATACTGTTAATTCAATCATTACATGAAACATTTGCAGTTACAAATAAAAACAATATAACAATTGCATAAACCGTGAATCATTGCACAAGGTGAATTAAGCTATATGTGCAAAGCAAGTATAAAATTTTATTCAGATTTCAGAATGAGCACTTTGTCATGTTGAGGATCTCGTCCAACTAATGCTATTTGCTATTGTAATGAATATGGATACTTATTTTTTTTAAATAGGCATTCCCAACACAAAGGCCCAATCCCATTTTTACCGCTTACCCCAACTCCTCTGTTTGGCACGTTCACGTGAAGGGGTAGCGGTGTCTTGATTCTCTTTTGATTGGAAGTGCAGGTGTACGAAGAAGAGCCACATAGCCCTTCAAACAAAGATTTTTTGGGACCACACTTCAAACGAGGGGGTATGAGAATTATCTCAGCATAAACCAGCTACAGCGGCAATGGCTGCCTGAGCAAACAAGAAGACCCATAAATGTAAGAATTACTGGCATTAATAAAGGTTTTAATGAAAAGTAATCATTTGTTTTAGGTTACATTCAATCATATGTTAATTAATAATTAATTGTAGAGATTTGATGGAATTGGTTGGAAGACCTGCCAAGAGAGCATTGCAATAGTTGAGTCTGGACAGAACAAGAGACTGAACAAGGAGTTGTGTGGCATGTTCCAAGAGAAAGGGCCTTCTTAATATTGTATAATGAAAATCTACAGGAGTGGGCATTTTTAGCAGTTTTCTGTTATAAATCAGTGGAGTAAACTCAATAATAGATTACTACAAACATGTGGACTTAACAGACACATACACACGGCGGACCTCAGATTTTCTCTAATAATATAATAAACTGTAAGTGTATTTCCTTAATTTTCCCAGCACCAAAAGCAGAACAGTTAACATCAGCGCTTATCGATACTACAGTCTTTCGTAATTTAGCCCCAGGGCTCATTTAATACCGGGTTCAGGTATTCATTCCTTACAAGAGAAGCAAAGAAGAATCCGTTGCAAAGCTGCATTTCCTAAATACATCTTAAGTGGAAGAATAAATCAGTTATTTTAAAAACAACAATGAACAAAATTAAATCTCAGTCTCTCTTAAAAGTGTTGAACAAGAACAGTCCTGAACAAGATCAGTTTGTAAAAACCAACTACCTTCCTTGAAAGAATAAGCTATACATATGCATTTTAAGACAACTGAACATAACATGAAACTCATAAGAAAACACAATGATTTAATTTATACTTTTTTCAGTAATTTTGACTTTATTGACATTAATTTGGGACTCCATATTTTGCGTTGATCTGAATCTCAGTCGAATCTGCTGGTTTTGGAGATGAAGATAAACTTTATTCACTGTGAAAACTTTAGATAATGTTTCTTTGTCATGTCACTTGTAATGGTTAGAACAGATTTATCCAGATGATTCACTGCTTGATGCATTATTGTTTCAAATTTGGTGAGGAGGCAGCATCAGATCTGAAAGTGCTGGATCTGAATATTATCTGTTTAGGGATACTTCTTTTTGTTCTACTTTTGTTCTGATACGGGTTCTCTCTAATGTGGATCCTCTCATGTGTTTTCAGATTTGATGACTGATTGAATCTCTTGTCGCAATGTGAACACTTATAAGGTTTCTCTCCAGTGTGGATCCTCTGGTGTGTTTTCAGAGTTGACGACTTATTGAATCTCTTGTCGCAATGTGAACACTTTTAAGGTTTCTCTCCAGTGTGGATCCTCTCATGTATTTTAACGTCTCCTGACTTATTGAATCTCTTGTCGCAATGTGAACACTTATAAGGTTTCTCTCCAGTGTGGATCCTCTGGTGTGTTTTCAGAGTTGACGACTTATTGAATCTCTTGTCGCAATGTGAACACTTATAAGGTTTCTCTCCAGTGTGGATCCTCTGGTGTGTTTTCAGAGTTGACGACTGACTGAATCTCTTGTCACAGTGTGAACACTTATAAGGTTTCTCTCCAGTGTGGATCATCTCATGTGTTTTCAGATTTGATGACTGACTGAATCTCTTGTCACAGTGTGAACACTTATAAGGTTTCTCTCCAGTGTGGATCCTCTCATGTAATTTCAGATATACTGACCGACTGAATCTCTCATCACAGTGTGAACACTTATAAGGTTTCTCTCCAGTGTGGATCCTCTCATGTATTTTCAGGTCTCCTGACTTAATGAATCTCTTGTCACAGTGAGAACACTTATAAGGTTTCTCTCCAGTGTGGATCATCTCATGTGTTTTCAGATGTGTTGACTGACTGAATCTCTTGTTGCAGTGTGAACACTTATAAGGTTTTTCTCCAGTGTGGATCATCTCATGTGTTTTCAGATATACTGACCGACTGAATTTCTCATCACAGTGTGAACACTTATAAGGTTTCTCTCCAGTGTGGATCATCTCATGTATTTTCAGGTCTCCTGACTTAATGAATCTCTTGTCACAGTGTGAACACTTATAAGGTTTCTCTCCAGTGTGGATCATCTCATGTGTTTTCAGATTTGTTGAATGATTGAATCTCTTGTTGCAGTGTGAACACTTATAAGGTTTCTCTCCAGTGTGGATCATCTCATGTATTTTCAGGTCTCCTGACTTAATGAATCTCTTGTCACAGTGTGAACACTTATAAGGTTTCTCTCCAGTGTGGATCATCTCATGTGTTTTCAGATGTGTTGAATGATTGAATCTCTTGTTGCAGTGTGAACACTTATAAGGTTTCTCTCCAGTGTGGATCCTCTCATGTATTTTCAGGTCTCCTGACTTAATGAATCTCTTGTCACAGTGTGAACACTTATAAGGTTTCTCTCCAGTGTGGATCATCTCATGTGTTTTCAGATGTGTTGAATGATTGAATCTCTTGTTGCAGTGAGAACACATATAAGGTTTCTCTCCAGTGTGGATCCTCTCATGTATTTTCAGGTCTCCTGACTTAATGAATCTCTTGTCACAGTGTGAAAACTGTGTGAACAAATAAGGATTCTCTCCGGTTTGCATCCTTTCATGCGGTTTTAAACAGGCTGCTGAAGTAAAAGTCTCTTCACACTTAAACCTCATGCATTCTCCCACACCAGTTTGTGTTTTCATATGTTCTTTCAAAAAGTGTTTCTTCAGACCTGCAGCCCATAAATACACTTTACCACATTGATCACATGTGTGCGGCTTCTCTCTAGTGTGGATGTTCATGTGTACCTTCAGATTTGATAATTGTGAGAAACTCTTCCCACAGTGATCACAAGTGAATGGTTTCTCTCCAGTATGAACTCTCATGTGAAGATCAAGACCTGATTTGCTTGTAAAACTCTTTCCACACTGAGTGCAGGTGAAAGATCTCTTGGCTCCCATTTTCTTTAAATCTTTCTGTTTGGTTTGAGAGTAACTCAAATGATTTTCTACAGTTTCATCCTCCTCTTTTTCTTCAATCAGCTCTGAAATAAAAATTAAAATGGTTCATTTTCAGTAACTTGCTAAAATCTGAGAAATGTGAACATAAAAGTGAACCCTATTGTAACAGTGCAGGGCTCCAGACTAACATTTGAGAGCAGCGCCAATAAGTTGTATGGATGTTGGTCCCAGAAACAGATTTGGTAGGTCTGGAGGCTGGTGTGTCAAAAATAAAGATAATTTAATCATAAAATGACTACTGTTTTGCATTAATACGTTCAGTTACTAATAATATTACATGTTTATTTTTTGGTAATACACATTTGACAATAAAGCACTGAGACTGAGTTGGGAAGCATACAAAATGTACTTTTATTAACATCAGTAACGTGCAAAATCTAATTTTCATATAGAAAATTAATATATCTTACTCTTACTAAATGTACCATTAATCTTCTATTATTAGTATTATACAGAACTGACTGACAACTTCATTGATTTGTGACTTTTCTGAAACAGTGCAAAACTTTGATGTTTTAAAATAGTTATTTTATCATTTCAAAATGTAAAGGAAGTAGAAATTAATTACTAATAAGCACTCCTTTGCTGCCATCTATTGGTTATAGTGGTAATATGATGTATTTTTTTATTTTACCTAAGTTTTTGTTTATCACAAAACCATATTTGATATACATTGTGTTTTGTCCCATTAAACATAACATTTAAACTGTATGATTTTTAGAGCTTTAAAGTGCTGGAAATAGTTGTGTGGAATACTTGAAAGTCATTGAATAGTTCTAGAAAAGGTTGTACAAACCATGAAATTGGTATTTTTGAGTGCTTAAACTCACAATAGATCAAAGTTAGTGATAATGTCACTTTCTATATAGCAATAATGTATTCGCTGTTTGAATAACCATGTAAAGGAAAATTAATTATCAATTTATAATGTTTTTATTAAATTGTAATCACGTGCAAATTCAGTCCCATTAAACATATTTTATTATCCTACATGACGTCTGGTTGTTGCCTAAAAAGTATTATGATGTTTAATAGATTTGGCTGCTTTTAGCCTTACCCTGGAGTTGGTTCACCCTCCGGCTATGCATACATTCATATAAACGCCTACTACCCCTAATTGTATCACAATTTGTTTAGCATCTCAGTTTAGCATTTTATATATCTGTATACTTTATAATTGCACTGTCCTTGGAGCGGACCTGACCTACATTTCACTGCTGGTTATACTCTGTATAATTGTGTATGTGACAAATAAAAATCTTGAATCTAGCATTTGAATAGTCACATATTTCAATCGATTTTCAACCGGCTCGCGGTTAATCGTTACATCCCTAGGTGAATTAGCAGAAGACAATCCATCGTTTGGCGCTCAGTGTGAAATCACCATTTGTCGCCGATTCGCCTCGCTTTTTTGCATCGCACTCAATATGAAACTACCTTTAAAGGGACAGAACATGCTGCTGCTTGTCATTAAAGGGATAGTTCACCCTAAAATTTCTGTCATTATTTACTCGCTAACATGTTCCAAACCTGTTTTAATATCCTTCTTGAAGATATTTTGAAGAATGTGGGTAACCAAACAGTAGGTGGTCCACATTTGTTAGTGAAAAAAAAACAAAAAAAACAGCAACGGTTTGGTTTTTCACTGAACACTCATAAACGCACATATGTGTAGGCTACATTCATGCTGCTCACATATTATTGTAGCACAGTTAGCACTGAATACAGTGTAATCAGCCTTTAGACATCAATTATTATTATTTTTAGATACAGAAAAAACACAAATGTCAGGGCATGTAAAAAAAACTTCCCAGAGGGTTAAAGCTTTGTAAGCCTAACGTACCACATTCATTAAATATGAATGAAGAATAAACACCAACCTCCTTGTTCCTCCTGTTTTATTCTCTGGGTTTCTGGTTCCTCGTGTTTTATTCTCTGGGTTTCTGGTTCCTCGTGTTTTATTCTCTGGGTTTCTGGTTCCTCGTGTTTTATTCTCCAGGTTTCTGGTTCCTCGTGTTTTATTCTCCAGGTTTCTGGTTCCTCGTGTTTTATTCTCTGGGTTTCTGGTTCCTCATGTTTTATTCTCCAGGTTTCTGGTTCCTCGTGTTTTATTCTCTGGGTTTCTGGTTCCTCGTGTTTTATTCTCTGGGTTTCTGGTTCCTCGTGTTTTATTCTCTGGGTTTCTGGTTCCTCGTGTTTTATTCTCCGGGTTTCTGGTTCCTCGTGTTTTATTCTCCATGTTTCTGGTTCCTCGTGTTTTATTCTCTGGGTTTCTGGTTCCTCGTGTTTTATTCTCCAAGTTTCTGGTTCCTCGTGTTTTATTCTCCTGGTTTCTGGTTCCTCTTGTTTTATTCTCCAAGTTTCTGGTTCCTCGTGTTTTATTCTCTGGGTTTCTGGTTCCTCCTGTTTTATTCTCCAAGTTTCTGGTTCCTCGTGTTTTATTCTCCAGGTTTCTGGTTCCTCGTGTTTTATTCTCCAGGTTTCTGGTTCCTCGTGTTTTATTCTCCAAGTTTCTGGTTCCTCGTGTTTTATTCTCCAGGTTTCTGGTTCCTCGTGTTTTATTCTCCAGGTTTCTGGTTCCTCGTGTTTTATTCTCCAGGTTTCTGGTTCACTGGTGTTCTCCTCACTCTCTTCTTTAACAAACACCATCTTCACAGCAGATCTCAGTTCAGATGATACTCCTCCAGATATTCCTGCTTGCTTCAAAACTTAGTCCTGATTGTGAGGATGAAAATATTACAGGTATTTACTGACCTGATTCAAAAAACTGTATTTTTCTGCTTACAGAAACAACATTTCCAACAGTTTGTATTGAGCCAGCATCAGGACAAAACAACAGACAGCGCGGTAAACTAATCTTCTTCCTCTGAGGTTTAATGGTGTTTGTCAAACAAAACCTATGTGTTTTAGCGCCACCCGCTGGACTGGAGTGAAGCGGAGAGAGGAGGAAAATCATACGGGAGAAATTACTTAGTAGTCTGTAAGGTGCGCTGTTTTTTCCTTAAAAAAACAAAATTCCACGATCTGCATAACTAAATGAAAATAACTTAAAATTATAGGCCTGGTTTCACAGACAGGGCTTAGACTAAATCTGGATTACTGCATAGTTCAATTAGGACAATTATATAATTTTTATAAATGTGCCATAGGAAACCAAACAAACATTACTGGCGTCCATATTGAGACAAAAGAAAGGCATTGATATATTTTAAGATCAATCAGTGCAAGTTTCAGATGAAACAGCTCAAACCAAGGGCCTGTGGGACTCATTTTCAGCCCTGGAGTTTCATGTCTTAGACCGGCCCACTTTAGTTCATGTTTGACTATATTAAAATAATGTAATTAAAAGCTCAGTCTGCATTAGTGCACTGTTGTGTTGACAATTGTATTTTTAAAGTAAATAAGGGACAGAATAAGGGATGCTCAAAATATTTGTACTGTACCATAATGTATGTCTGCCTGCAGTTAAAAAGTTCTCATAAATAATCACATTTGTTTTGCTTAATCTAGGGTATTTATTTACAATTTGAATAAAAAAAAAATAATGTCATACAAAAATGTCGTCAGCCTGAGTAAATTGTATCATTTTAGAATAATGAAGTAGTAGTGTAGTAATTTAGGAGGTGAAAATACTGTGAAATTACATACAAATGGCATGAAATTTGAAAGCATAACTGAACGTCTATTAAACACCAGTCAATAAAGCATTTTGTTTTAATACAGTGGCACTTAGGCTACATGTTTTAACTAATATTTTATTGCAACCATATAGCCTATGAATGAATGAAAATACATAAAGAAAACTTAGAGAGTGTGGGCTGTTTCTGCTGCTTGAATTTGTAGTTAATAATTGGGTCTAAGTCTAAGAATAGGCTACACAAATTATTATTATTATTATCAGGGCCGCGTTATCCCAATGGGCAACATGGGCTGCAGCCCAGGGCCCCGAACACCAGGGGGCCCCCGAGACAATTCTCTTTTGCATTTAAAACACGTTTTGATCGAAGTATTATGCACAGCTACGTAGAGCATCTTCTCACAAGTCAAGTCAAGTCACCTTTATTTATATAGCGCTTTTTACAATGCAAATTGTGTCAAAGCAACTGCACAATATCAAAAAAGGAAAATAATGTGTCAATAAGTTTAAATAGTGTCTTTGCAATCAGGTCGACGATATCGCTGGAAATTAAGCGTCCCCAACTAAGCAACTTTACCTTCAGCTAGCGTAGCACGGACGTGCCGGACAATGGAGTCTCCGACGATCACAACGTCGCGTTCTGTCTCGCGGAGGGGGGCGAATCGGTTCCTTGTGGAGATCTCGAAGACGGGGGGGGGTCGTCACCCGAGGCCTGGCTCGCGTCCTCCGCTGCTGCAGCACCCAGGGTCCGTGGTGTCCCAGCGCCGGAGTGAAGGACATCCGGGAAGATCGCGTCCTGGGTGCACAGGGTCTGTGCAGAGAAACACACGGAGTAGAGGTGGTGGGAGTGTTAGCAGCATGCTGTATACCTACCCCCGGACTTGTGAGCGTCGATATAGACGAACTAATCAATTCTCTTTCCGGCTCAGGCTGCATTGGTTAAGCGTATGGGGCTGTCACGTGATGAACGAACGACTCAAACCCGAGAATGCTGTGCAATGCGCATGCGCGACTGAACGAATCACTCCCCGAGACGACTCGTTCTTCCCGAGTCACATTAAAGATTCGTTCAAAATGAACGAATCGTTCAAGAACGACCCATCACTACCTCGAACATCAACCGGCCCACCACCTCCTGGTAAGCTCTCTGCTGTCTTGCTCTTTCTATTAGCTTACATGTTTGTTCCTCTCTACTCTATTTGCTTAATAAAGCACACATTGCCAATAAAAAGTGTGGAAGAAAATTCATTTTATGTTCATTTTATGCTTCTGTATTGCAAAAACCTTTTGGTATGGCTGTGTAAAATTGGGAAAGGGTCTGGGGATTTCTAGCCTAAAGCCCGGTACACACCAAGCCGACGGTTGGCCGTCGGGCAGTTTTTGTTCGTCGGCCGACGAAGTCTTCTCAGTGTGTTCCGCGGCGTCGGCTGAAGTTGGTCCTCGTCGGCTTGTTTTCGGCCGATTCGACATGTTGAATCGGCGTCGGGGCTCGTCGGTCAGTCGGGCCATCTGATCATTCTGATTGGCTGTTCAGCTGGCGAACCAGTGCGCGAGAAAACCCCCCCCCGGAAGTGACGAAGTAAACGACGAAGTCAAGAGGGAATACACAGAACGCTCATCATTTGTTTGCATTTCTCATTCCGATACGTGAATATTTAAAAAAAGATATGGCTTTCTGGAACGAGGCAAGTGAAGATGAATTGATTAGCATGATCCAGGAAAGGCCAGCTTTGTATGACATTAAGGAAAAATGTTATGTCAACCGTGTGGCAAAAGCTGAGCTGTGGCGTGAGATCGAAAATAAGCTTGTTATATCAGGTAAGTTCTCCGTTTTGTCAATTGAGGTCTTTAGAAACTTGTTTATTTTTCAATAGTCCATGAATCTTGTAGAGCAAAAAGTAACATTTGTTGGTATTACAAATAGTCATGACATTGACATAATAACTACACATAATGCTTACACAAATTGACTTTGCCCCTCAGAGAAAGAGCTCAAGAAGCGGTGGGATTCATTGCGAACCCAGTACATGCATTACAAGAAACATGGACCCTCAGGAAGTTCTGGAGCTCAGAAGACTGGCAGGCAGCAATGGATACTGAACCGCTTGCAGTTTCTAGAGCCTCACACAAAAAGGAAGGAGAGCACTTCAAATCTAACCATCAGGGTAAATAAACAAATCTCTCTCTTTTTTTTTTATATATTTTATTGCAGAATTATACAAACTATTTTAGTCATTATACATATTCCTGCATAGTTTTTAAATGATAAAATAATAGACAGAATTTTAGACATCATGTAAGTGATTTATTTGAGCACGAAAAAATACAAAAATAATTATTTGAGTAATAAAGGGAAAAAAATATATAAAAAAATTGCTTTGTATACAGTATGTATACTGAAGTATATATTCTGATTGCCAGACATGAAGTGATATTGGCAGACATGGTCATATAGTCAGTAATCACACGCTGATGTGCGTCCATACAGATGAGCTGAGTCCACAGACATGAGAAAGGAGCCTTTGCAAAGCACATACATAAAGCCAAATACTCCAAGGCCTAATGGGAAGCGCAGGAAGCTGCAGGACGAATCTTCCAGCGAGGAGTCCACATACTTGATACGCACCATCGGCAAAACTCTGGAAAAGTTGGCATCACAGGAAAACACCAATGATGCCATCTCAGCTTACTGCAGAAATTTAGAACACAGAATGCGGAATTTGCCACCCCATGTACTGCCACATTTCCAGCATGAGGTTGACAATTGCATTTTCAGATACTCAGTGGGCCACAACCAAGCACTGGATGCATCTGCCAATCTGTATACACACCTGTAATACATTATATAGCAAAAGTGTAAACAGATTTTTTTAGCATATTGTAAGCTGCATTGTTAATATGTTATGCACAGTTGTAATTATAGTTCTTGCAGAATTCTATGTAGACTTTAAAGTATCTATTGATTTTTTTTTTCTTAAATTTGGATAATCTTGGATTTTTTACTGATTTTAGTATCTAAACAGATTTGTTTATCATATTGTAAGCTGTATTGTAAATATGGCATGCACAGTTTTATTATATTATAGTTCTTGCAGAAATCTGTGTAGACTTACCCAGCCAACATTCTATCACGGGTCCCGTGTGGGTCCCATATGGGCTGTAAATATGGGCCCTACATGGGTTTGTCCATGGGTTCCATGTGGGCCCCATCTGAAGTAGCCCATATGAATCTCATATGGGGCCTGACTGGGACTAATGTGGGGCCCAACTGGGCAACACATATAAGACCCATATTGGTCCCACTTATGACCCAGCTAACAATCCAAGGTGGGGCCAATATGGGGCCTAGATGGGTTTGTCCGCAGGTTCCACTGGGGCCCTTTATGAATTAGCCCACATAAATCTCATACAGAACCTGAATGGGACCCAACTGGGCAACATAAGTTTTGAAACCCATATGGCATACACCCAGTATATGTGCCTGTTCTTATGAGGTTTTTTGACGCATCAAGCCTGAACAGTATTTATAATTATCAATTCTAATTTACCTGTGATATAAGAAAAAATAAATGAATAATAAAAGCAAAATCTGTATTTTAGTTAGGTAAATGTCATTTTTTTTGCTTGAATATTCCACTGTTATTAATCTACAAAATCTCAACACATGAAAGGTGTAATTAAAAAAAAAAAAAATCAGAAATTAAAATGTAAAAACACAGTATATCAAATACTTTATTATAATTCAGACATTTTCAATAAAACTTGAAGTTTTTGTAAAGTGTTAAACACCAACGTTACCAGTTTAATTTAAAACAGGGTGATACTATCCCAACAGTTGATTTCACATAACCAAACTTATTTAACAATTAAAAAAAAATATAAAGAAAAAAGAAAAAAGAAAAAAATCAGTCAAGAAAAGAAAACTAGTGTTACTCCAAACCCATAAGAAATTATTTCATTTTTTAATTCAAGTGGTCTGAAAAGTCATGAATAGACTTTCAATGGAGAGACAGAAATGT
This sequence comes from Barbus barbus, assembly GCF_936440315.1. Taxonomy (NCBI): domain Eukaryota; kingdom Metazoa; phylum Chordata; class Actinopteri; order Cypriniformes; family Cyprinidae; genus Barbus; species Barbus barbus. The sequence continues at coordinate 43,592,434 of NC_136731.1, forward strand.
CTTAATTTCATAAAAAAAAAAAAAAAAATTGCGTTTGGTCTCATACTGTATCGTGTATCTTATCAGTGTCTGCACTTGCTTGGCCATTTTTTGTGATTAATAGGAAAGTGGGTTCAAGCGCCAGCAGAAGGCAGTGTAATGAAATAGTCTTTAAGAGATGCAGTCTATCAGCGGAAGTTCAAATCAGCTCGTAAGTGTATTTAATTGTCTCAGTGTTTAGCCGTTGCTAGGAAACGCTTATTTTTTTTACTGTGTTGAGAGTTGCTGAAATCGCGTCCTGTAGCGGTGACTCTCTGAGCGGCAGGTCCTGCAGCGGTGACTCTCTGAGCGGCAGGTCCTGTAGCGGTGACTCTCTGAGCGGCAGGTCCTGTAGCGGTGACTCTCTAAGCGGCAGGTCCTGCAGCGGTGACTCTCTGAGCGGCAGGTCCTGTAGCGGCAGGTCCTGTAGCGGTGACTCTCTGAGCGGCAGGTCCTGCAGCGGTGACTCTCTGAGCGGCAGGTCCTGCAGCGGTGACTCTCTGAGCGGCAGGTCCTGCAGCGGTGACTCTCTGAGCGGCAGGTCCTGTAGCGGTGACTTTCTGAGCGGCAGGTCCTGTAGCGGTGACTCTCTGAGCGGCAGGTCCTGTAGCGGTGACTCTCTGAGCGGCAGGTCCTGCAGCGGTGACTCTCTGAGCGGCAGGTCCTGTAGCGGTGACTCTCTGAGCGGCAGGTCCTGTAGCGGTGACTCTCTGAGCGGCAGGTCCTGCAGCGGTGACTCTCTGAGCGGCAGGTCCTGCAGCGGTGACTCTCTGAGCGGCAGGTCCTGCAGCGGTGACTCTCTGAGCGGCAGGTCCTGCAGCGGTGACTCTCTGAGCGGCAGGTCCTGTAGCGGTGACTCTCTGAGCGGCAGGTCCTGTAGCGGTGACTCTCTGAGCGGCAGGTCCTGTAGCGGTGACTCTCTGAGCGGCAGGTCCTGCAGCGGTGACTCTCTGAGCGGCAGGTCCTGTAGCGGTGACTCTCTGAGCGGCAGGTCCTGTAGCGGTGACTCTCTGAGCGGCAGGTCCTGTAGCGGTGACTCTCTGAGCGGCAGGTCCTGTAGCGGTGACTCTCTGAGCGGCAGGTCCTGCAGCGGTGACTCTCTGAGCGGCAGATCCTGTAGCGGCAGGTCCTGTAGCGGTGACTCTCTGAGCGGCAGGTCCTGTAGCGGTGACTCTCTGAGCGGCAGGTGCTGCAGCGGTGACTCTCTGAGCAGCAGGTCCTGTAGCGGCAGGTCCTGTAGCGGTGACTCTCTGAGTGGCAGGTCCTGCAGCGGTGACTCTCTGAGCGGCAGGTCCTGTAGCGGTGACTCTCTGAGCGGCAGGTCCTGTAGAGGTGACTCTCTGAGCGGCAGGTCCTGCAGCGGTGACTCTCTGAGCGGCAGGTCCTGTAGCAATCGATGTATAAAATCATGTATAAATGTGGCTGACATCAATGTATAAATTAATTTATAATCCTTTATAAATTGCTTAAGAGCACTATCAAACTTCTAACTGCAGTACATACACGAAAACGTATACATTACTTTTAAAATACTTAAAAAGATTTGTATGTGTGTGTATTACAGTTTAAAGCGTCTGTTAGAGATTGTCATCTTTTGATATAGTTTATTTTGCTGTATTTTCATATACATGCGTAGCACAGTACTACTCAAAGAAACATGCATGAATGAGAAAGTGAAGTGTTGATGTTAATTAGGCTAGTCATTTAGCGCCAATATGCTGAAAAATAGCTGTGGGCTCATTGAGGTGTTCACGCATGCGCGAGTCGCGCGCACAGAAAGGCCTAAAGAGAACGCTGGTCTCAAAACTGTTTGAAATCCACCCTACATGGCGTTCGAAAGCAGCATTTGTCCGCTTTTAGGAGCAAGTTATGTCAGATACTTTAAAAACTCAGTATTTTGCCATTCAAACACGGTTATTATAATAAATTGTGTGGAAATTCCGTTTTCCCTCAGATGAAAAAATGGCGGCTAGACGGCCACAAAATGCATCAGTAAAGCATAAAATAAACAACAATTGAGATTCCTACTTCATTAACATCAGGCAAAAAACAAAACTACACCTTACCGTCAACGAAAAATACATGTTTTAAGATTATGCAGACATTTTAGCGAGTACGCGGCCAGAAAAACAAAAATACAACATCATTATTTTAAAGGCTACATTACTTTAAAGATAAATTATACTGTCAAAACAATGTTACCAATACTTGCAAACGTGGATAATAAAATCATTTCTTGAAAATATGCATTTTACCTGCTTATTTTCGCTCCGCTTGGTCCTCTGTGAACTGATAAAAGTGACTCTGGTCGTGCTGTCGCTCCACTGTGCTTAGAAGAGACTGTATCCTTGCGCCAGAGCGGGAATTTTTTTCTAATATTTAAAATCTTTACAGTTATAAATTTAAATGTACGCTTATTTTCAGTAAAGATCAATGACATATATTATGATATGATACTATGTTAAAAAAAAATCCAAACTAAAAACTGAATGTAACAGGACTACTTTGTCAAGCGGAAGGGGTTGTCAGAAGATCATTTGAGAGTGTAGGTCCTGTTTGAGACCGATATAAGTCCAGAGTTTGGAATTTGTAAAAACAAATAATAAAAAAATTTCTAGAGTTTGTGTTTGTAATTGTCCCTGCTAAAATGTGCGCAGTAAAAGAAAAGTGCATTTTGATAAATGCACAGGGTACATTGTAATATTGATAATTCACACATTTTCATTTGAAAAAATTAGCTATTTTGATCAGATCCATAAAATATTAAACAGTTATATTTCTTGTTTAAAAAGTGACCATTAACCAAAAGTTTAGAGGTGTAAAGATGTTTTTAAGTGTGAAATCATTTTGCCCACATAGATCCCACGATGGTCCCATATGTTCAAATCTATATGGGTCCCACATTGTGAAAAACATATGGGACCCACATAAATTGCCCATTTTCAGCCCATGCCCACATAGATCCCATGAAGGTCCCATATGTCCAAACCTATATGGGTCCCACATAGTGAAAAACATATGGGACCCACATAAATTGCCCATTTTCAGCCCATGCCCACATGGAACCCATGCTGCCCGGGTATAACCTACATGGGGCCCACATATCAATGTTGGCTGGGTTAAAGTATCTACTGTTTGTGTTCATTTTATATCATTGCCTTGTAGCAATTTTTTTTAAAAATAAAACACTTTTGACTTTGGGTAAAAGGTACTTGCATTCACAATTCTTTATGTAAAAAAGGATCACAAAACACAATGATGTAAAAACCTAACCTTTATTTAGCAATGTCACACCATCTTCATAAAACAGAAACCAAGGTTTTTATCAAAGACTGGAAACAAACAAGTTTGTCACATGCTTATATTTTGCCCCACTGAAAGGGCACTGCACCAATATCTGAATTAAAATACTGGCACAGTTTATCCCTGAGCTGTTTGGCGCGTGTTGTACTGTTGGTTGTGTGTGGCAGAGAGGCCTGCTGTAGGCCAGGGTCTTGTCTCCATCTTCCTGGTAGAGTGTCATGATCTAGTCCTTCCTGGTCGATTCCTGCCATGTATACTTCACAGCACTCTGTACGCAGAAAGTTGTGCAAGGCACAGCAAGCCAAAACAATGTCCTCCACTTTGGTGGTGTTTTGGATATTTATGGTGGTTAGAAGGACTCGAAATCGATTTGCCAGGATGCCAAATGCATTTTCAACTACCCTCCGAGCTCGCGATTCCACTGTGTCTGGGCACTGAAAATCAACAGAATTCAAACAAAAAGTAGTTTTAATTGTCGACCCTTGATGACTTGTAGTCATTTTGGCATATTTCACTGTCTGAATGTGTACAAACTGCCCTATCAATGTTGAAGAAGAAAAAATAAAACCGATACATGTATACCTTCAGGTATTTCTCTTTTAAGACCTGGTAGATTGCTGCACAGGTTTCAGGAACAAATTGCCGAATTGTAGTCATTCCCACTCGGAACTGGTAAGAAAGGCTCTTGAAGCTTTCTCCTGCAAAGATTACAATCACATAACTCTATTATCGTTGTTCCACACCTTTTACAGAGTCAAATCAAACACTTTTAATGCATTTTCATTACATTACATTGAATCAGATTATTGTTATCAATTATTAAAGGCATTGTGCTATAAGCAACCACAATTATGTTTTATGTTGTCTCTTTTTAAGTAATCTCCAACTGCCATCCGAAATAATCAAATTATTTTCTTTTTTATAATGCTGAATGATACACCGACATAAACACAACTGAAAAAGCGTTATAAAATGATGTAATATTCAAATAACGAATAACCTTTAGCTTGCTTACCTGTTGCCAAGAACCGTAGTGTAATCATCAGACGTTCCCCTACGGAGATACAATCCCGGTAGTTCGTGTTTCTCCTCTGTACAATTGGACTGATAAGTTCTTTTAACCTGTTAAATTGAACAAGAAAAAGCAGAGCAAAATTTTTTTAATCAGAGGTTTCACCTAACTCGAGCTCTCGACACAGGTTCGGGAAAGCCCCTTGAGTCTGTCTCTGGAGTATCCGTGGTTTCACCCATTTAGTGCGCTTTCTCTGTATTTTTCGCGGCCACTTCTTCTTTTCCTCTTCACCAAGCAAAAGACCAAAGGCTGACAAAGCCAGTGCCATTTGCAACGTGTCAGACATTTTCAAAATATCAAGATTCCATCTGTGGTGAGCGAGATTCTGATCTGATTTCAGGCACCTTTGTTTATGTTTTGTATCCCTTTAGCTCTTCCGGTTTCCGGCTTTGAGTAACAAACACAGATTACTGCCACCTGCTGGTACGGAAAGGAATTTCTTCTTTACGCAGCCGCAGACCGACGTGCTACTTGGTCGTCGGGTGTCGAGCGTTGGCTTGGTGTGTCAGGGCAACTTTGGATCCAGACGCTGCCGAAGTCGGCAGACGTCGGCCGACCCCGCAGTCTGCTTTCGTCGCCACTAGTTCGTTGGCGTTGGCTTGGTGTGTACCGGGCTTTAGATGTGTGGACGACAAGGGAGGGGTCCATAGAGGGTGTTGGGGAGGAAACCAGACCCAGGGGAGATGGGCCAGATGTATGGTAATGACCTGAAAGGTTATTTGGGCCCTACATATAAGAAGATATGCTTTTGTAGAATGATATAGTAGAATGTTGTTTTTACTTCAGCATATGTGGAAAATTACAGCAAAGAGATGTTTTGTAACCTTGTGACCTTGAGTGTCTAGAGTGTGGATATAAGGTGGAGGAGCACCCTCCCCGGATTGTCAAACTCTGCAGCAACTGGTGTTTCTGTATGACTGTCTGACCCTCTTTGCAAAGAATTAAACCTTTTAAAAGACTAAGAGTGAGTTTGTCTCTTGCCTGATGAGGTTAAGTTAAAATTTGCCACAACAAAAGCAATTAATAACAAACAGTGTCTTGTCTCTTTCTTGAAAAGCACATTCTTAATAAAAGCTTTAAAACAACAAAGTGTGGTCTTTTTCTTATCTCTTTGATCCTGAATTTAACTCAGCCACTTCTGTACACACATTTAACTCTGCAACGCTCTCCACCCTAATACTTACAGTATTATTAGGTGTAGTGTAAGTCATCATATAAATGTTCATGTCAATGGGCCTCATTCATTAAACATGAGCAGAACAAATTTTTGTGTAAATCGTTTGTAAAAATTACGAGTCTGACTCTCTAACCATTAGGCCACGACTTCCCCAATTTTGATGCACTGCCATAATAATTACAAGCTCACTTGCCCCTGCCTGTTTTTTTTTATTTTTGTTGTTGTTGTTTAGTTTTTTCTTTTTTTTTTGCAGCTGAGTTGATAACTGTAAAACACAGCGCTCATCACTGTCACTATTTACCCAGCCATAAATAGAGGACAGGTGGGACAAATAGTGACCAATCAAATCGGATGTTTACGAAGCATTTGTGAATCCAGAGGAGAGTTTTCGGGAAGGTATATTTTACTTGCAAATTACTCAGAATTTACTCATATACAGGTGCTGGTCATAAAATTAGAATATCATGAAAAAGTTGATTTCAGTAATACCATTCAAAAAGTGAAACTTGTTTATTAGATTCATTCATTACACACAGACTGATATATTTCAAATGTTTATTTCCTTTCATTTTGATGATTATAACTGATGTGACGAGTCGGATGCCTCCCCCCTTATCATCATCATCACCACCCCGTCCTGTATTCGCCGCCCTTCACCAGGCTCCCGACGGGAGTGGGTGTGAGAGAGGAAGGGCGCTGAAACAGCCAGGGTTGGCGACGTGTGATGAGGCGCACCTGATGTGAATAGAGCCTCATCACCGCCGCTGTTTAAATGCCGAGCGCGCCTCTCCTCGGGAGACCGGTCTCTTCCCCGTGCATGCACGCTGGTGTCCTTGTGGGTCCAGGAAGGGCGCGTCGAGTAGGAGGACTGCCGCACCCATAGACGGCTGACGGGCCAGGATGCCGGGCCATCGAGTCCCCCAGAAGATCCTAGGAGTAGGATGTCGCCGCTGGAAGAAGCCGCCGCCACTCGCTCCCGGACCCGAGAGGGGAGCGTGTGCGGCCACCGGACTCCGCCCCTTCCCTGGACCCTTCCCTCCTGAACACTGCCCTCCTTCACAAGCCCCGCAGCACGACGAGGACACCAGATCCCCTGTTTATTTTGGACACTTTTTTTCCCCTTGGACACTATTTTTGATTTTTATTGTTTAATAAAAACCTCTCCGAGGCCTGACGCCACACCCACTGTGTCTGTCGTTTGCTCCTCCCACCACACTGACAACTAATGAAAGTCCCAAATTCAGTATCTCAGAAAATTAGAATATCAATTAAGACCAATGCAAAAAAAAATGATTTTTAGAAATGTTGGCCAACTAAAAAGTATGAACATGAAAAGTATGAGCATGTACAGCACTCAATATTTAGTTGGGGCTCCTTTGGCCTGGATTACTGCAGCAATGCGGCGTGGCATGGAGTCGATCAGTCTGTGGCACTGCTCAGGTGTTATGAGAGCCCATGTTGCTCTGATAGTGGCCTTCAGCTCTTCTGAATTGTTAGGTCTGGCATATTGCATCTTCCTCTTCACAATACCCCATAGGTTTTCTATGGGGTTAAGGTCAGGTAAGTTTGCTGGCCAATCAAGAACAGGGATACCATGGTCCTTAAACCAGGTACTGGTAGCTTTGGCAGTGTGTGCAGGTGCCAAGTCCTGTTGGAAAATGAAATCTACATCTCCATAAAGTTGGTCAGCAACAGGCAGCATGAAGTGCTCTAAAACTTCCTGGTAGACGGCTGCGTTGACCTTGGACCTCAGAAAACACAATGGACCAACACCAGCAGATGAATTGGCACCCCAAACCATCAATGACTGTGGAAACTTTACACTGGACCTCAAGCAACATGGATTATGTGCCTCTCCTCTCTTCCTCCAGACTCTGGGACCTTGATTTCCAAAGGAAATGCAAAATTTACTTTCATCAGAGAACATAACTTTGGACCACTCAGCAGCAGTCCTGTCTGTTCCGCCCATCGGCGTTTAGTTCGTTTCCTAGTCGGACCCGTTTTAGTGACGGACCTAGTTTCGAGCCGAGCTACAGCGCTGAAATCACCTACGAGTCTGCGTCATTACAGAGTTTGGTCAAATCTTTGTCTGTAAGTAATTTTTCGTCAGAATTGTGGTTTCTGTATGATGCATATGTTTACATTTAAGTAATGTGTGTTATTACGTTCGTGACTCTTATTAGTTTCATCGCGTATGCTCTAGATTGAAGTCTTTTGTTTTCCGACTCACTGATTTATCTGCTAAGCAACGAGCCTCGGCGCTTCGCCTCAGATTAATTAGTTGATTTATTTACATCTGTTGATTCACATATATATTATACATGTAACAGTCTAGCAGATAGTTTGGTGTTACTGAGGATGTTTGTTTAATTTCTATGCAATAAGAACGTCTGTAGTTTATTGTGTAAAAAAGACAACAGACGTTACACTTTTGTAATGTTTATTTTCTGTTTACTCTTTCAGTCTTACAGACTTAAATGAGGAAAAAACTTGAGAAATAAAACTGAGGAAGAAAAAAGGCAACAAAAGATAAGACATCAATCCTCAACAAAACTTACGAAGTTTCTCTTCATTGCTGTTAACTATCTGTCTAGCCGTACAAATCAGACGTCGTACATGCGAGGGCAGAATAGTAAGAAGACAGTAATACACCAAGTTCAACACGAAGCAGTTCAACACTCAACACTGATTCAGCGTTGCTGACCCATCGTCATCCAAGCAACTAGGATGGATAAACGGAGTAACAACGAAGAAATGTATCAGTCCTTGGTGACTAGATCCATCGCCCAATCAAGTAGAAAATCATCAACAACAAGCTCTGCTGCACTCAGAGCTCGAGCCAGAGCCGAAGCTGCCCGCATGCAGGTTTCATTCGCTCAGAAAGAAGCAGAGATGATGGTCGAAGAAGCAACATTAAAAGCAAAAATGCACATTCTAAAGATAGAAAAGGAGGCAGCTACAGCCACCGCAGAAGAAGCAGTGTTTGTGGCTGCTGTGGAAAATGCAGATATAGATTCTCATCATGACATTGACTTACCACTCTCGCCATCCAATGCTGCACAACGGACAAGTGAGTACGTTTTGCAACACAGCAGTAGTGCATCAGAACCCATACCTATGCACACATCTTCACAACCTGCAGTAGAGACAGCCAAACAAGAAATGAGTAACCTCAGAATTGACAATGAAGATACTCACCTACAAATAGCTCCTACAAATGTGAAATCTCAACCATCAGTGAGCACCATACAACAAACTCCAGGAAATGCCCCTCCTGTGCAAACACAGATAAAGAGACATTTCAATCCACAGGTAGATGCAACTTACCTGAGACAGCCTGCACAGCAGAGGTGGGACTCTGACAATTCTGTAAAGCATACAGCAACCACGCCAGATGTCGCAAAATACCTAATGCGAAGAGAAGTGGTTACATCTGGTTTAATGGAGTTCGATGACCACCCAGAAAACTATTGGGCATGGAAAACTTCTTTTCAAAGTGTCATTGATGAACTCACCTTATCTCCAAGAGAAGAGTTAGACCTCTTGGTTAAATGGCTTGGGCCAGCGTCTAAGGAACAAGCAAGAAGAATCCGAGCCATACACAGCCACAACTCAGCTGCAGGGCTTAGCATGGTTTGGCAAAGACTAGAAGAGACCTATGGAACCCCAGAGGCAGTTGAACATGCACTCCTGAAGAGGATCGAGGAATTCCCCAGAATCTCAAACAGAGACAATGTGAGATTAAGAGAGCTTGGAGACCTTTTGCTTGAACTCGAATATGCAAAGGAAGGAGGATACCTCCCTGGACTAGCATATCTCGATACATCACGCGGAGTGAACCCCATATTAGAAAAGCTCCCATTTAGTCTTCAAGAAAAGTGGATTTCCCAAGGGTCAAAGTACAAAGAATGCAACCATGTCCCCTATCCACCTTTCACCTTCTTTTCACAGTTTATTCGTTCTGAAGCTAAAACCAGAAACGACCCTAGCTTTATGATATCTCAAGCTCACTACTCCGGTCCAACCAAAACAGAGAGACCCACAAGATATAACAACAAAGTACCAGTGTCTGTGAGGAAGACTGACGTGTTTTCTGAAGCTAAAGCAGCTCCTACAAGCTCTGTTGAAAAAGGAGCCACAGATCCAGACCGACTATGCCCCTTGCATAACAAACCTCACGCACTCAGAAAATGCCGTACCTTCCGCAGCAAGCCAATAGAGGAGCGTAAAACCTACCTCAGGGAGAAGAACATCTGCTTCAGGTGCTGTGGTTCGACCAAACATAGAGCAAAAGACTGTGATAAAGAAGTAGTATGCAGGGAATGTGGCAGCAAGACTCACACATCAGCTTTACATCCTGGTCCAGCACCCTGGTTCTCAGAAGTTCCAGCAGATCAAGGCGAGGAGGAGGAGACCCACGAGACTCCTCCTGGAGCTCTCCCTGCAGTAACATCAAAATGTACAGAGGTTTGTGGGGGAAGCACCAATGCCAAATCCTGCTGCAGAATATGTTTGGTTAAAGTCTACCCTGAAGGTCATCCAGGAAAGGTAATTCAGACATATGTAGTGTTAGACGACCAGAGCAATCGTTCACTTGCTCGCCCTGAGTTCTTCAATCACTTTGGCCTCTATGAAAAGGCGTCTCCCTATACGTTAAAGACTTGCTCTGGTGTTATGGAAACCTCAGGGAGGAGAGCAACAAACTTTGTGGTGGAATCCTATGATGGAAAGATCAAGATCAAGCTTCCAACACTCATTGAGTGTGAAATGATTCCAGACGACCGAGCCGAAATCCCCACACCCGAAATTGCTCGCTATTTCCCACATCTGAGACATGTAGCAGATAAGATACCACCACTCAACGAAAATGCTCAGATCCTTATCCTGCTAGGAAGAGACATTTTGCGAGTGCATAAAGTGAGGCAGCAGTATAACGGAGACCATGAAGACCCCTACGCTCAACGTCTTGATCTCGGGTGGGTTATCGTAGGAGATGTATGTCTAGACCGGGCTCACAAACCACCCAGTGTCAGAGTGTACAAGACACACACACTGCCTAATGGACGGACATCCATGTTAAGTCCCTGTCCTAACAAAATTCAAGTGAAAGAGACACTTAACAGAAAAAACACTCACCAACCAAGAAGTCTGGACTGCGCATTCCAAGGTGAGGAGACAGAAAAACTTGGAGCCACAGTCTTCGACAGCCACCCTGATGATGAAAAAGTAGCTCTGTCAGTAGATGATCAAACATTCCTGGACATCATGGACAAAGAGGTTTATGTGGATCAGGCGAACAGCTGGGTAGCACCACTGCCATTCTGCAAACCCCACCGTCGTCTTCCAAACAACAGAGAGATGGCTCTGCGACGACTCGTATCTCTCAGACGAACTCTAGACAGACGCACAGACATGAAAGAACACTTCCTGGAGTTCATGAGAAAGGTATTTGAGAATGACCACGCAGAACTGGCACCCGGACTCGAGGAACATCAAGAAAGGTGGTACTTGCCTCTGTTCGGGGTCTATCATCCTCAAAAACCAAATCAAATAAGAGTTGTTTTTGATTCAAGCGCCAAACATGACGGTGTGTCGCTGAATGACGTGCTGCTTAGTGGGCCAGACTTAAACAATGCCCTGCTGGGTATCTTAATCCGCTTCAGGAAAGAGAACATCGCAGTCACCGCTGATATTCAGCAGATGTTCTACGCATTTGTTGTTCGAGAGGATCATCGTGATTATTTGCGCTTCCTTTGGTACAGGGATAACGACTTGAACAATAACATCACTGAATACAGAATGAAGGTGCACATATTTGGCAACAGCCCCTCACCATCAGTTGCCATTTATGGTCTAAGGAGAGCTGCACAAGAGCATCAGGATGAGTACGGCACAGGCAGCAAGGAGTTCGTCATGAGGAACTTCTACGTGGACGACGGATTGACGTCGGTTCCGACAGAAGAGGAAGCTATTGATCTTTTACAGAGGACTCAAAAAATGTTAGCAGCATCGAACTTAAAACTCCACAAAATCGCTTCCAATAGCAGCAAAGTCATGACAGCATTTGCCCCAGAGGACCTTGCAAAAGACTTAAAAGACCTCGACTTTAGTGCAGATCCACTCCCACTTCAGCGGAGCCTTGGACTGATATGGAATCTGGAGAGTGACAGTTTTGGTTTCCAAGTATCCCAAGAAGAGAAACCGTTCACAAAAAGAGGCATCTTGTCAACAGTTCAGAGCCTCTATGATCCACTGGGCTTCGTGGCTCCCATCACAATCCAAGGAAAAGTTCTCATCAGAGAACTGTCGTCCAAAGAATATGATTGGGATGATCCTCTCCCATCAGACAAGCAAGTGTCCTGGAAGTTGTGGAAAGAGTCTCTTCTGGAACTAGAGAAGCTACACTTCAAGAGAAGGTATGTGCCTATCCCTCTTGTCTCATCTCAAAGTCGAGAACTCTGTTTATTCTCTGATGCTTCCACTCAGGCTATCGCTGCAGTAGCCTACCTGCGTGTCACCAATGATGAAAACCAGTGCCACGTAGGATTCGTTATGGGCAAAGCGAAGTTGGCGCCGCATCCAGCCCATACAGTTCCACGTTTAGAGTTGTGTGCCGCTGTCCTGGCAGCCGAAATGGCGGACACAATTTGCTGCGAGATGGACATTGAGATGCATGCCGTGAGATTTTTCACTGATAGCAGGATTGTTCTCGGGTACATCCATAACACCTCCAGAAGATTTCATGTGTATGTTGCCAACCGAGTCAATCGCATCAGGAAATCAAGTCATTCACAACAATGGCAGTATGTTGCCACTGAACAGAATCCGGCAGATCACGCCACCAGACCCACGTCTGTAGACATCCTCAGAGCCTCTAACTGGTTCTCAGGCCCTGAATTCTTGAAAAGCAGAAGTGAGCCTCCACAAAGCGACAGCTTTGATCTTGTTGACCCAGAACTTGATGTTGAAGTTCGAGCCCAAGTTGCTGTCAACTACACCAAAGCTGCAGAAGGTCAGTTCAGCTCAGCACGCTTTGAACGATTTTCTAGCTGGAAGAGATTACTGCAAGCCATCACAAAACTTATTCAAGTAACAAGAACATACTCCAAGACCCAAAAGGTGGACGCAGTTGATGCACGTTGGCAAGCTAAAACAGTCGTCATTCGTTGTGTCCAGCAAGAATTCTATGGAGAAGAGTTAAAATGTTTGGGAGATGGGATTCAGCTCTCAAAAAAGAGTCCACTGAGAAAGTTAAATCCCTTCATCGACGAGGATGGACTCCTTCGGATTGGAGGACGCCTTACCAACGCTGACTTACCCAGAGACGAGAGACATCCTGTCATACTGCCCAAAACTCATCACATTGCATCTCTAATAGTGAGACATTACCATGAGGACGTTTTCCATCAAGGTCGTCATTTTACGGAAGGTGCCGTCCGGTCAGCAGGAGTGTGGATAGTGGGAGGTAAACGGCTGGTGTCAAGTGTCATCTATAACTGTGTGACCTGCAAAAAACTGAGAGGGAGGTTAATGGAGCAGAAAATGGCACCACTACCAGCTGACAGACTCACCTCAGAACCCCCTTTTACCCATGTCGGTCTGGACGTCTTCGGACCATGGAGCATTGTCACTCGGCGCACTCGTGGAGGTAGTGCTGAAAGTAAGCGATGGGCAGTGTTATTCACATGCATGAGCACGAGAGCGACACACATCGAAGTGTTAGAATCCATGTCCACTTCAAGTTTTATAAATGCCTTACGCCGATTCTTTGCTATCCGTGGGTCATCTAAACAGCTTCGCTCCGACAGAGGCACGAACTTTATTGGAGCGTGCAAAGAGTTAAAATTCAACATCAGTGATCCAGAACTGACAAGTTTCCTTGACAAGCAGGGATGCTCGTGGACTTTCAACTCCCCCCATTCATCCCATATGGGAGGTTGTTGGGAAAGACTGATAGGAGTAGCACGTCGCATTCTGGAAGGGATGTTGCTGCGGTCTGACACGAAACACCTCACACATGAAGTGTTGACGACACTGATGGCAGAAGTCATGGCCATTCTTAATGCCAGGCCATTGATTCCAGTGTCAACTGACCCTGACAATCCTTCAATATTGACACCTGCAATGATTCTCACTCAAAAGATAACTCCAGTGACAGCGCCTCCAGGTGACTTTGATCATAAGGTTCTTCACAAAAATCAGTGGAAACAAGTGCAGTGTCTGGCAGAGAGCTTCTGGAAACGTTGGAGACAGGAGTATCTGGTGACTCTCCAGAAACGTCATAAGTGGACTGATGACAAGCCAAACATACAAGTAGATGATGTAGTTCTGATGAAAGACAATCAGGCTAAACGGAACGACTGGCCAATTGGATTTGTGGTAAAGACATTGCCTAGCAAAGACAACAAAGTCCGCAAGGTTGAAGTTAAAGTTGTAAGGCAAGGAACAACAAAAACCTTCATCAGACCCATCTCAGAGCTTGTTTTTCTTATGTCTAAGGACTCATAAAGTGATGGACATTCTGATACGTACTAATACTGTTTATAAATGTAATTAGTGATTGATTATATATTTGTTTGGTTGATTAATCTTGGAGTAATTAAGATGTTGATAGTGGTATAATAATATACCAGGCGAGGAGTGTTCCGCCCATCGGCGTTTAGTTCGTTTCCTAGTCGGACCCGTTTTAGTGATGGACCTAGTTTCGAGCCGAGCTACAGCGCTGAAATCACCTACGAGTCTGCGTCATTACAGAGTTTGGTCAAATCTTTGTCTGTAAGTAATTTTTCGTCAGAATTGTGGTTTCTGTATGATGCATATGTTTACATTTAAGTAATGTGTGTTATTACGTTCGTGACTCTTATTAGTTTCATCGCGTATGCTCTAGATTGAAGTCTTTTGTTTTCCGACTCACTGATTTATCTGCTAAGCAACGAGCCTCGGCGCTTCGCCTCAGATTAATTAGTTGATTTATTTACATCTGTTGATTCACATATATATTATACATGTAACAGTCTAGCAGATAGTTTGGTGTTACTGAGGATGTTTGTTTAATTTCTATGCAATAAGAACGTCTGTAGTTTATTGTGTAAAAAAGACAACAGACGTTACACTTTTGTAATGTTTATTTTCTGTTTACTCTTTCAGTCTTACAGACTTAAATGAGGAAAAACTTGAGAAATAAAACTGAGGAAGAAAAAAGGCAACAAAAGATAAGACATCAATCCTCAACAAAACTTACGAAGTTTCTCTTCATTGCTGTTAACTATCTGTCTAGCCGTACAAATCAGACGTCGTACATGCGAGGGCAGAATACTGTCCTTTTTGTCTTTAGCCCAGGCAAGACGCTTCTGACGCTGTCTCTTGTTCAAGAGTGGCTTGACACAAGGAATGCGACAGCTGAAACCCATGTCTTGCATACGTCTGTGCGTGGTGGTTCTTGAAGCACTGACTCCAGCTGCAGTCCACTCTTTGTCAATCTCCCCTACATTTTTGAATGGGTTTTGTTTCACAATCCTCTCCAGGGTGCGGTTATCCCTATTGCTTGTACACTTTTTTTCTACCACATCTTGTCCTTCCCTTCGCCTCACTATTAATGTGCTTGGACACAGAGCTCTGTGAACAGCCAGCCTCTTTAGCAATGACCTTTTGTGTCTTGCCCTCCTTGTGCAAGGTGTCAATGGTCGTCTTTTGGACAACTGTCAAGTCAGCAGTCTTCCCCATGATTGTGTAGCCTACAGAACTAGACTGAGAGACCATTTAAAGGCTTTTGCAGGTGTTTTGAGTTAATTAGCTGATTAGAGTGTGGCACCAGGTGTCTTCAATATTGAACATTTTCACAATATTCAAATTTTCTGAGATACTAAATTTGGGACTTTTATTAGTTGTCAGTTATAATAATCAAAATTAAAGGAAATAAACATTTGAAATATATCAGTCTAAATGTTACTGTTGGCTATTGCTACAAATATACCCCAGCAACTAATGACTGCTTTTGTGGTCCAGGGTCACAAATGTTAATTGTAATTTCTGTATTATCTGATGTCTTGATATCTTGCCTTATAAAAAGTCTTTAGGTCCTTGAAAGGAAGTATATAAATACATTATTATAGTTGTATAGTTGTACTAGTAATTGTATAGAAAATATGTGAGGCAAAGCTAAATTGTATCAGCCCCCCTAAATACATTTTGTTAAAGCAATGTTTTATATATTAATATAACTGTAATATTAATGCAAGTTTGTCCTTTCCCCACAGCTTGAAATTTACCCGGGATCAGGAGTTTGTGTGCCAAAAAATGTGTTGTGGTCAGCTAGCCATACAAACAGCCCCACTACCATGGCACGGATGCTTCTCCTTGGAGTTTTTGATATTGAGACACTTCTAAAGAGCAATCTTAGAGGTATGTAATTGATTATAGTGTGTGCACGTGTCTGTATAATTATGATTATTTTTTGGTAATCATGTAGATTGAACGTCATATCTTAAGTCTTTAGGTAAGGGGTCAAAAATCAAAAAATAAACCTGCTCTATTATAGTAATTCTCACATATTTACAGATATATGTACGCTCATTTACATTTACATTGAAATATAATGCTTTATAAATAACTTGAGTTGGACTATTTACATTATCCCCATTTTACTGAAGCAGGCTGTCTAAGAGTTAGGTTGAAAAATGTTATATATGGTTGAGTAGTAAGATAGGAGTGGAGTTCGTCTGATATCGTTCTAATCTCTATGTTGCTCTTTCTTCAGGTGGCAAGTCCAAAAATGCAAGCCTTGGGGAATCAAAAGAGGCCTTGGACAGTATAAAGATTGATGCAATAATGAGTATGTATATTACTTTAATTAATATACATTTACATTTACTTTAATTGTGTTAAACCAAATGTGACAGTAAAACCATCAGAATTTATCAGTTTTATCTTTGTGTATCAGTGTGATGAAACTTACACCTAGGTCTGAATAGTGCTAGGGCTGAAACTATTAGTCGACATTATCGACAATTTCGCCAAAAAAAATTTCGACAAATATTTTTGTTGTCAATTAGTCGTTTGATCTCATATGACCTAATGTAAGAGCCTGCGATACTGGATGCAATTCAAGAGGCACACAGTGCTTCAGAGCAAATGCAGCCGAACTTGAGCAGTGTTTGGATGAATATTGTGGCGGGAGGAGCAAACGACAGACACAGTTGGTGTGGCGTCAAGCCTCGGAGAGGTTTTTATTCAACAATAAAAAGGGAAAATAAAGTGTCCAAGGGGAAAGGTGTCCAAATAAACGGGGAATCTGGTGTCCTCGTTGTGCCGCGGGGCTAGTGAAGGAGGGTAGTGTTCGTCAGGGAAGGGTCCAGGGAAGGGGCGGAGTCCGGTGGCCGCACGTGCTCCCCTCTCGGGGCCGGGAGCGAGTGGCGGCGGCGTCTCTTGCGCGGCTTCGTCCATTCCCGGCGCTTCTGGGGGATTCGGCGGCCCGGCATCCTGGCCCGTCAGCTGCCTAACGGGTGCGGCAGTCCTCCTCGACGCTCCCTTCCTGGACCCACGAGGACATGCACGGGGAAGAGACCGGTCTCCCGAGGAGAGGCGCGCTCGGCGTTTAACAGCGGCGGTGATGAGGCTCCATTCACATCAGGTGCGCCTCATCACAAGCCGCCAGCCGTGAGTATCCAGCGCCCCTCCTCTCTCACACACCCACTCCCGTCGGGAGCCTGGTGAAGGGCGGCGAATACGGGACGGGGTGGTGATGATGGACAGGGGGGAGGCAGCCGACTCGTCACAATATGTAAATATATATTGCACGCTTTCCTCTCAGTAACGAAATAAACACAACAAAAACTGACAGTAGTGTGAAAGCAGCAGTTAAAAATGCATCTGATTACAACGTGTGTGTTTGCATGAGCTCTGCAGTTCAGTAACATACTGCAGTAAAGTCCAGCCACATCATGTTTATTTATATGTTACTTTATGTAATACATAGCCTAAATTCAAGCAGCTTTATGGAATTAAACATGAAAAACCAGAGTTAGTGTTGCTTTCAGTTAGAATTGCAACTTGATTTTATGTTATAAAGCAGCTCTCCAATGTGATAAAATATTTTTATTAGTGGGGGAAAAATTTTATTAAAGTGATAGTTTGGTTTATCAAAGCTTGATCTAGCTCAGGACTGTTTTGGTTCTCATAACCCTATAAGTTATTTTAAGACATTATGTGGTGAATAAAATAGTTTATACAAAGCGTCTTATCACTTACCTTTGTTTTGTTTCTTATCCATATGACTTCCAAAAGGAGATTTTAGGCAGAACGATGTGTTATTCAGTTACTTTTCCATGTAGCTAATTAAATGGTGAGTGTCTCTGTTCATTCTTAGTTCATATTAACTAATGAACCTTTTTGTAAAGTGTTACCAATTGTATAATAATTGTAATTACATACTATGCTTTTCTAAAGCTGAAGTGACCTTTATTTGTTAGAATATGTAAAACTTAATATTTTAACTAATTGCAAAAGCTGAATAATCAAAGTCTACCGATTAATTAGTGAAATAATCAACAATTAGTCGATTAATCATTCTAATAATTGTTAGATTAATCGATTATCAAAATAATCGTTTGTTGCAGCCCTAAATAGTGCCTAAATTTTTGTAACATTCAGTTTATCTACCTAACATAGTATGTCCTGTGTTAATGTAGTGTGTTTTAGGTGATTATAATTTGGATGTCCTTAGATAAATGTTATAAACTAAAATGCATTTCTTTGTTTGTTTTTTTACAGATGCAGTGATCCAGAAATTTCCTGGAACCACCAGGGGCCAGCTAGGGATAGCTATTAATCAAAAGGTCACTGAGCTACGGGCATCCAAAAAGACTCAAACTTAAAAAATGGGCAGGCTGTATCATATACC
This sequence comes from Barbus barbus, assembly GCF_936440315.1. Taxonomy (NCBI): domain Eukaryota; kingdom Metazoa; phylum Chordata; class Actinopteri; order Cypriniformes; family Cyprinidae; genus Barbus; species Barbus barbus. The sequence continues at coordinate 43,610,902 of NC_136731.1, forward strand.
TGTCGGTGGATTTTCCTTTTTTGGGTTTGTTTTATGTTTTGCTGTAATATTTTGTTCAATATTTGTGTGTTCAGTGTTCAGTAATTTTCTAATTTTGCACAGCTAAATAATATTTCTATAACTGTTTTAATAAAGATGTAATGTTTTAACTGTTTTACTTCTTTTTTGCTAACTGCACCCTTTAACATTTAAGGTTTAGGCATGCCATGTGCATTGCATTGCTAGTGTGTAAGTACACGTCCATAACCTATATTTAAAAAACATGTAAGAAATTTGTACAAGCATGTTTATTACATTTGTTTAGTTTACATCATACGTTAATGCAAACCATTTTGCAATTCATATACCTAATATAAGAACATAACATACATTCAAAATATATGTGCAAAAAATATTTTTATATATGCCATTTATATATTCCATATACATTTATCAAAAATATATTTTACATATATAATTCAGTTTAAATGTAAAATATACAATAAGACTATATAAAAACATATATTAATTACATATATATGTAAGTAATATGCTATGCATATATGCATAATTTTTAGATTGAACATTTATACAAAGAAATATATGTCATGTATATTGATGAATATATATGTGACATATATATCAAATACTGTATTATACATACATAAACATATATATTTATATGGGATGGTTTTATATGTCAATATATGAAATTGTCCCATTTTCTAATAGGTTTTATATATGGGCAGATATATATGTGCATATATGTTTTAACTCTATATGTGGATATATTTCATATATGTATATTTCATATGTGTACATATATTACATTTCCGTATGGGAGGTGTGTGTGGGGGGATTTTTGACTGCTAGGTTATATTCTGTGTGTGAAGGCTTATTTTATTTTAATGTTTAAATCTCTTTGTTTTTTTTCCCTCGTATGGTATAACGCTGGAGTTCTCGGTAAATTTTTCATCAGACGGAACATTAATGTTCTCTGCTGCCCGGTCGGCTCCTGCAGCCCAGACATCCACATGTGTACCACTTGCTAATTCACAAGTGCTGTAGGTAACACAGTGGGAACATGGCTCTGTTCCCATAGTATAGTTTGTATAGATTTCTATGCATTTTAGGGGTTTGGGGGGATTTGACACCCCAAAAAAGACATGCCCCCCCTGATATTCTACCTGCACCCCCTAGTGGGGCTGGCTGAATCCGGCCCTGACACATAAGGTTTCTTTCCAGTGTGGATCCTCTCATGTGTTTTCAGATTTTGTAACCGATTGAATCTCTTGTCACAGTGAGAACACTTATAAGGTTTCTCTCCAGTGTGGATCCTCTCATGTGTTTTCAGATGTGTTGAATAATTGAATCTCTTGTCACAGTGTGAACACATATAAGGTTTCTCTCCAGTGTGGATCCTCTCATGTGTTTTCAGTTCTCCTGACTTAATGCATCTCTTGTCACAGTGAGAACACATATAAGGTTTCTCTCCAGTGTGGATCCTCTCATGTATTTTCAGGTCTCCTGACTTAATGAATCTCTTGTCACAGTGAGAACACATAAGGTTTCTCTCCAGTGTGGATCCTCTCATGTATTTTCAGGTCTCCTGACTTAATGAATCTCTTGTCACAGTGAGAACACTGTGTGAACAAATAAGGTTTCTCTCCAGTGTGGATCCTCTCATGTGTTTTCAGTTCTCCTGGCTTGTTGAATCTCTTGTCACAGTGTGAACACTTATAAGGTTTCTCTCCAGTGTGGATCCTCTCATGTGTTTTCAGATGTTGTAACCGATTGAATCTCTTGTCACAGTGTGAACACATATAAGGTTTCTCTCCAGTGTGGATCCTCTCATGTATTTTCAGGTCTCCTGACTTAATGCATCTCTTGTCACAGTGAGAACACTTATAAGGTTTCTCTCCAGTGTGGATCCTCTCATGTATTTTCAGGTCTCCTGACTTAATGAATCTCTTGTCACAGTGAGAACACATATAAGGTTTCTCTCCAGTGTGGATCCTCTCATGTATTTTCAGGTCTCCTGACTTAATGAATCTCTTGTTACAGTGAGAACACTGTGTGAACAAATAAGGTTTCTCTCCAGTGTGGATCCTCTCATGTGTTTTCAGTTCTCCTGGCTTGTTGAATCTCTTGTCACAGTGTGAACACTTATAAGGTTTCTCTCCAGTGTGGATCCTCTCATGTGTTTTCAGATGTTGTAACCGATTGAATCTCTTGTCACAGTGTGAACACATATAAGGTTTCTCTCCAGTGTGGATCCTCTCATGTATTTTCAGGTCTCCTGACTTAATGCATCTCTTGTCACAGTGAGAACACTGTGTGAACAAATAAGGATTCTCTCCGGTTTGCATCCTTTCATGCGGTTTTAAACAGGCTGCTGAAGTAAAAGTCCCTTCACACTTAAACCTCATGCATTCTCCCACACCAGTTTGTGTTTTCGTATGTTCTTTCAAAAAGTGTTTCTTCAGACCTGCAGCCCATAAATACACTTTACCACATTGATCACATGTGTGCGGTTTCTCCCTAGTGTGGATGTTCATGTGTACCTTCAGATTTGATAATTGTGAGAAACTCTTCCCACAGTGATCACAAGTGAATGGTTTCTCTCCAGTATGAACTCTCATGTGAAGATCAAGACCTGATTTGCTTGTAAAACTCTTTCCACACTGAGTGCAGGTGAAAGATCTCTTGGCTCCCATTTTCTTTAAATCTTTCTGTTTGGTTTGAGAGTAACTCAAAGGATTTTCTACAGTTTTGACATGATTTTTCTCCTCAACTTCACTTGATTCTTCCTCCTCCTCTTTTTCTTCAATCAGCTCTGAAATAAAAATTACAATGGTTCATTTTCAGTAACTTGCTAAAATCTGAGAAATGTGAACATAAAAGTGAACCCTATTGTAACAGTGCAGGGCTCCAGACTAGGGATGCGCGATATACCGGTACTGGAAAAATACCGGTATATATTATATTTCAAACGGTACGATATCATAATTTTGCTCAATTCGGTATTTCATACGCTGCTGTTAAGAAATGCACCTGTAGATGGCAGTGCTTCCCGAATTGCTGCGCAACCGGTAAAATGTGACAACAGAACAACGCGATGGATCAAACAGATGAAACTCAGCGCACCCGAAATTAATAAATAAAGAGAACAGTAGAAGTGAAATATGGCATTACTTTGGATACAAAACAGATGACAAAGGTGAACGAACTTACCTTACTGCACCTGTATGCAAGCGTTGCTATAAATCATGCGTTTCCACAGAGAACACATCAAACCTTTTTAAGCATTTGTCTCTTGCTCATCCTGATCTTTTCAGGTGAGTGCATCATTCATAAATTCAGATTTAATTTGAACTTTTATTTACAACTGATCAACGCTCATACAGATGTGATACAGCAAGCTCAAACGTGCACGTGAGACACGCTAGAACCAGTGAAGTTTTGGTCACGTAATATTTGCACTTGCATTACATACAATCGAATATTAATTGGATTTGAATTGAGCAATAATTTAGCTATATTAATTTTAGTATCAATTAGGGATGCCACAATTCTCAATATAATATTGAACCGTTCGGTACGACATCCACGGTTCAATACGCGCTTGTGAATTGCGGTTTTTTCGGTTTTACGTTTAAATAATTTATGTGCGTTTTATTTCTCTCCGAATTGACTGCTTGTGTGTGCCTGTAAGTCCACGAGCTGAGATGAGGAAACTCCTTCCCGCGAGTGAATATTCAATCATATGCTCTAAAGTTAGGGGGCGCTTAACCATCATTCCACACTTAAACATGGCGAGCGGCGGTGAAGTGAGGCAACAGTACGAGGAAGCGCCGGCGTCTTTCAAATCCGCGATGTGGAGACATTTCGGTTTTGCCGTTGAGTATAATCAAAGACATGTCACTCGTATTGTTTTAAATGGGGAAAAAATGCAACGCTCAATATGACCGCTCAATCGCAGGAAGCCCCGCCTTCTGAATGAAAGAACCAATCGTTAATCAGTAAAGTCAGCGCGTCACTGCAGCTGCCGTTAGAAGTCCCGGTTGCTATAGAAACAGTCAGCTCTCTGAGACGCGCGCTCAGGACTGCGCATGCGCACTGGCTATTCTAGCCTGAGAAATAAGCTTTTTATAACGCTATTTGAGCAAAAGAAACAACTAATTTATGTGTTCCCCAGTTTGTACATGAGCTACCAGCAGCTCTAAGATTTCAGTGTTATTTTTTATTATTATTATACAATACACTAGGAACTAGTGTAGGCTACTGTTCTTGGCTTTTAAGTAAAATAAAGGAGTATTGCAATAAATCGTTTTTATTTTTTTCTCCTTAACCTCTTACTGTTCCTATTGCCTAAGCATAGAATAACAAAAAAAAACACTTATGTGTCAAGCCATCAGAACCGAACCGAACCGAAAACCGTGTTAAAAAACCGAGGTATGTATTGAACCGTAGGCTAACTGTATTGTTGCATCCCTAGTATCAATGATATGAAGGGAATGTTTCCGCTAATAAGAAGTAGCAGAGAGAGTGAGATTTATTTAATGCTTTTTCTTTGGCTGAGTCTGAAATATGAAAACAATCTGAGAGAGAGAGAGAAATAATAATGTGATTTTGAATATTACTTTGACTGTTAGAATAACACTTTCCAATAAAGCAATATTTATTGCCTTAATTGCGCAACTTCAGTTGTATTTTTTTTCTTCAAACTCAGTCAAAATGTAACCTATGTTCCCGGTAGGTTTTTGTTAGTTTGATACAAAGTTATTAAGATATGAATCTGTTTTTATTATTATTATTCTTATTATATTTAATAAAACTGTTCTAAATTCACTTATCTTTTGAGGCTGGTTATTTGTCACCTATATGGTATCGATTTAGTATCGATACCGATGTATTACATTCTGGTATCGTACCGAAGCCAAAATTATGGTATCGAGCCATCCCTACTCCAGACTAACATTTGAGAGCAGCGCCAATAAGTTGTATGGATGTTGGTCCCAGAAACAGATTTGGTAGGTCTGGAGGCTGGTGTGTGGGGTGTCAAAAATAAAGATAATTTAATCATAAAATGACTACTGTTTTGCATTAATACGTGCAGTTACTAATAATATTACATGTTTATTTTTTGGTAATACACATTTGACAATAAAGCACTGAGACTGAATTGGGAAGCATACAAAATTTACTTTTATTAACATCAGTAACGTGCAAAATCTAATTTTCATATAGAAAATTAATATATCTTACTCTTACTAAATGTACCATTAATCTTCTATTATTAGTATTATACAGAACTGACTGACAACTTCATTGATTTGTGACTTTTCTGAAACAGTGCAAAACTTTGATGTTTTAAAATAGTTATTTTATCATTTCAAAATGTAAAGCAAGTAGAAATGAATGACTAATAAGCACTCCTTTGCTGCCATCTATTGGTTATAGTGGTAATATGATGTATTTTTAATTTTACATACGTGTTTGTTTATCACAAAACCATATTTGATATACATTTTTCCCATTAAACATAACATTTAAACTATATGATTTTTAGAGCTTTAAAGTGCTGGAAATAGTTGTGTGGAATACTTGAAAGTCATTGAATAGTTCTAGAAAAGGTTGTACAAACCATGAAATTGGTATTTTTGAGTGCTTAAACTCACAATAGATCAAAGTTAGTGATAATGTCACTTTCTATATAGCAATAATGTATTCGCTGTTTGAATAACCATGTAAAGGAAAATTAATTATCAATTTATAATGTTTTTATTAAATTGTAATCACGTGCAAATTCAGTCCCATTAAACATATTTTATTACCCTACATGACGTCTGGTTGTTGCCTAAAAAGTATTATGATGTTTAATAGATTTGGCTGCTTTTAGCCTTACCCTGGAGTTGGTTCACCCTCCGGCTATGCATACATTCATATAAACTCCTACTACCCCTAATTGTATCACAATTTGTTTAGCATCTCAGTTTAGCATTTTATATATCTGTATACTTTATAATTGCACTGTACTTGGAGCGGACCTGACCTACATTTCACTGCTGGTTATACCCTGTATAATTGTGTATGTGACAAATAAAAATCTTGAATCTAGCATTTTAATAGTCACATATTTGAATCGATTTTCAACCGGCTCGCGGTTAATCGTTACATCCCTAGGTGAATTAGCAGAAGACAATCCATCGTTTGGCGCTCAGTGTGAAATCACCATTTGTCGCCGATTCGCCTCGCTTTTTTGCATCGCACTCAATATGAAACTACCTTTAAAGGGACAGAACATGCTGCTGCTTGTCATTAAAGGGATAGTTCACCCTAAAATTTCTGTCATTATTTACTCGCTAACATGTTCCAAACCTGTTTTAATATCCTTCTTGAAGATATTTTGAAGAATGTGGGTAACCAAACAGTAGGTGGTCCACATTTGTTAGTGAAAAAAAAACAAAAAAAACAGCAACGGTTTGGTTTTTCACTGAACACTCATAAACGCACATATGTGTAGGCTACATTCATGCTGCTCACATATTATTGTAGCACAGTTAGCACTGAATACAGTGTAATCAGCCTTTAGACATCAATTATTATTATTTTTAGATACAGAAAAAACACAAATGTCAGGGCATGTAAAAAAAACTTCCCAGAGGGTTAAAGCTTTGTAAGCCTAACGTACCACATTCATTAAATATGAATGAAGAATAAACACCAACCTCCTTGTTCCTCCTGTTTTATTCTCTGGGTTTCTGGTTCCTCGTGTTTTATTCTCTGGGTTTCTGGTTCCTCGTGTTTTATTCTCTGGGTTTCTGGTTCCTCGTGTTTTATTCTCCAGGTTTCTGGTTCCTCGTGTTTTATTCTCCAGGTTTCTGGTTCCTCGTGTTTTATTCTCTGGGTTTCTGGTTCCTCATGTTTTATTCTCCAGGTTTCTGGTTCCTCGTGTTTTATTCTCTGGGTTTCTGGTTCCTCGTGTTTTATTCTCTGGGTTTCTGGTTCCTCGTGTTTTATTCTCTGGGTTTCTGGTTCCTCGTGTTTTATTCTCCGGGTTTCTGGTTCCTCGTGTTTTATTCTCCATGTTTCTGGTTCCTCGTGTTTTATTCTCTGGGTTTCTGGTTCCTCGTGTTTTATTCTCCAAGTTTCTGGTTCCTCGTGTTTTATTCTCCTGGTTTCTGGTTCCTCTTGTTTTATTCTCCAAGTTTCTGGTTCCTCGTGTTTTATTCTCTGGGTTTCTGGTTCCTCCTGTTTTATTCTCCAAGTTTCTGGTTCCTCGTGTTTTATTCTCCAGGTTTCTGGTTCCTCGTGTTTTATTCTCCAGGTTTCTGGTTCCTCGTGTTTTATTCTCCAAGTTTCTGGTTCCTCGTGTTTTATTCTCCAGGTTTCTGGTTCCTCGTGTTTTATTCTCCAGGTTTCTGGTTCCTCGTGTTTTATTCTCCAGGTTTCTGGTTCACTGGTGTTCTCCTCACTCTCTTCTTTAACAAACACCATCTTCACAGCAGATCTCAGTTCAGATGATACTCCTCCAGATATTCCTGCTTGCTTCAAAACTTAGTCCTGATTGTGAGGATGAAAATATTACAGGTATTTACTGACCTGATTCAAAAAACTGTATTTTTCTGCTTACAGAAACAACATTTCCAACAGTTTGTATTGAGCCAGCATCAGGACAAAACAACAGACAGCGCGGTAAACTAATCTTCTTCCTCTGAGGTTTAATGGTGTTTGTCAAACAAAACCTATGTGTTTTAGCGCCACCCGCTGGACTGGAGTGAAGCGGAGAGAGGAGGAAAATCATACGGGAGAAATTACTTAGTAGTCTGTAAGGTGCGCTGTTTTTTCCTTAAAAAAACAAAATTCCACGATCTGCATAACTAAATGAAAATAACTTAAAATTATAGGCCTGGTTTCACAGACAGGGCTTAGACTAAATCTGGATTACTGCATAGTTCAATTAGGACAATTATATAATTTTTATAAATGTGCCATAGGAAACCAAACAAACATTACTGGCGTCCATATTGAGACAAAAGAAAGGCATTGATATATTTTAAGATCAATCAGTGCAAGTTTCAGATGAAACAGCTCAAACCAAGGGCCTGTGGGACTCATTTTCAGCCCTGGAGTTTCATGTCTTAGACCGGCCCACTTTAGTTCATGTTTGACTATATTAAAATAATGTAATTAAAAGCTCAGTCTGCATTAGTGCACTGTTGTGTTGACAATTGTATTTTTAAAGTAAATAAGGGACAGAATAAGGGATGCTCAAAATATTTGTACTGTACCATAATGTATGTCTGCCTGCAGTTAAAAAGTTCTCATAAATAATCACATTTGTTTTGCTTAATCTAGGGTATTTATTTACAATTTGAATAAAAAAAAAATAATGTCATACAAAAATGTCGTCAGCCTGAGTAAATTGTATCATTTTAGAATAATGAAGTAGTAGTGTAGTAATTTAGGAGGTGAAAATACTGTGAAATTACATACAAATGGCATGAAATTTGAAAGCATAACTGAACGTCTATTAAACACCAGTCAATAAAGCATTTTGTTTTAATACAGTGGCACTTAGGCTACATGTTTTAACTAATATTTTATTGCAACCATATAGCCTATGAATGAATGAAAATACATAAAGAAAACTTAGAGAGTGTGGGCTGTTTCTGCTGCTTGAATTTGTAGTTAATAATTGGGTCTAAGTCTAAGAATAGGCTACACAAATTATTATTATTATTATCAGGGCCGCGTTATCCCAATGGGCAACATGGGCTGCAGCCCAGGGCCCCGAACACCAGGGGGCCCCCGAGACAATTCTCTTTTGCATTTAAAACACGTTTTGATCGAAGTATTATGCACAGCTACGTAGAGCATCTTCTCACAAGTCAAGTCAAGTCACCTTTATTTATATAGCGCTTTTTACAATGCAAATTGTGTCAAAGCAACTGCACAATATCAAAAAAGGAAAATAATGTGTCAATAAGTTTAAATAGTGTCTTTGCAATCAGGTCGACGATATCGCTGGAAATTAAGCGTCCCCAACTAAGCAACTTTACCTTCAGCTAGCGTAGCACGGACGTGCCGGACAATGGAGTCTCCGACGATCACAACGTCGCGTTCTGTCTCGCGGAGGGGGGCGAATCGGTTCCTTGTGGAGATCTCGAAGACGGGGGGGGGTCGTCACCCGAGGCCTGGCTCGCGTCCTCCGCTGCTGCAGCACCCAGGGTCCGTGGTGTCCCAGCGCCGGAGTGAAGGACATCCGGGAAGATCGCGTCCTGGGTGCACAGGGTCTGTGCAGAGAAACACACGGAGTAGAGGTGGTGGGAGTGTTAGCAGCATGCTGTATACCTACCCCCGGACTTGTGAGCGTCGATATAGACGAACTAATCAATTCTCTTTCCGGCTCAGGCTGCATTGGTTAAGCGTATGGGGCTGTCACGTGATGAACGAACGACTCAAACCCGAGAATGCTGTGCAATGCGCATGCGCGACTGAACGAATCACTCCCCGAGACGACTCGTTCTTCCCGAGTCACATTAAAGATTCGTTCAAAATGAACGAATCGTTCAAGAACGACCCATCACTACCTCGAACATCAACCGGCCCACCACCTCCTGGTAAGCTCTCTGCTGTCTTGCTCTTTCTATTAGCTTACATGTTTGTTCCTCTCTACTCTATTTGCTTAATAAAGCACACATTGCCAATAAAAAGTGTGGAAGAAAATTCATTTTATGTTCATTTTATGCTTCTGTATTGCAAAAACCTTTTGGTATGGCTGTGTAAAATTGGGAAAGGGTCTGGGGATTTCTAGCCTAAAGCCCGGTACACACCAAGCCGACGGTTGGCCGTCGGGCAGTTTTTGTTCGTCGGCCGACGAAGTCTTCTCAGTGTGTTCCGCGGCGTCGGCTGAAGTTGGTCCTCGTCGGCTTGTTTTCGGCCGATTCGACATGTTGAATCGGCGTCGGGGCTCGTCGGTCAGTCGGGCCATCTGATCATTCTGATTGGCTGTTCAGCTGGCGAACCAGTGCGCGAGAAAACCCCCCCCCGGAAGTGACGAAGTAAACGACGAAGTCAAGAGGGAATACACAGAACGCTCATCATTTGTTTGCATTTCTCATTCCGATACGTGAATATTTAAAAAAAGATATGGCTTTCTGGAACGAGGCAAGTGAAGATGAATTGATTAGCATGATCCAGGAAAGGCCAGCTTTGTATGACATTAAGGAAAAATGTTATGTCAACCGTGTGGCAAAAGCTGAGCTGTGGCGTGAGATCGAAAATAAGCTTGTTATATCAGGTAAGTTCTCCGTTTTGTCAATTGAGGTCTTTAGAAACTTGTTTATTTTTCAATAGTCCATGAATCTTGTAGAGCAAAAAGTAACATTTGTTGGTATTACAAATAGTCATGACATTGACATAATAACTACACATAATGCTTACACAAATTGACTTTGCCCCTCAGAGAAAGAGCTCAAGAAGCGGTGGGATTCATTGCGAACCCAGTACATGCATTACAAGAAACATGGACCCTCAGGAAGTTCTGGAGCTCAGAAGACTGGCAGGCAGCAATGGATACTGAACCGCTTGCAGTTTCTAGAGCCTCACACAAAAAGGAAGGAGAGCACTTCAAATCTAACCATCAGGGTAAATAAACAAATCTCTCTCTTTTTTTTTTATATATTTTATTGCAGAATTATACAAACTATTTTAGTCATTATACATATTCCTGCATAGTTTTTAAATGATAAAATAATAGACAGAATTTTAGACATCATGTAAGTGATTTATTTGAGCACGAAAAAATACAAAAATAATTATTTGAGTAATAAAGGGAAAAAAATATATAAAAAAATTGCTTTGTATACAGTATGTATACTGAAGTATATATTCTGATTGCCAGACATGAAGTGATATTGGCAGACATGGTCATATAGTCAGTAATCACACGCTGATGTGCGTCCATACAGATGAGCTGAGTCCACAGACATGAGAAAGGAGCCTTTGCAAAGCACATACATAAAGCCAAATACTCCAAGGCCTAATGGGAAGCGCAGGAAGCTGCAGGACGAATCTTCCAGCGAGGAGTCCACATACTTGATACGCACCATCGGCAAAACTCTGGAAAAGTTGGCATCACAGGAAAACACCAATGATGCCATCTCAGCTTACTGCAGAAATTTAGAACACAGAATGCGGAATTTGCCACCCCATGTACTGCCACATTTCCAGCATGAGGTTGACAATTGCATTTTCAGATACTCAGTGGGCCACAACCAAGCACTGGATGCATCTGCCAATCTGTATACACACCTGTAATACATTATATAGCAAAAGTGTAAACAGATTTTTTTAGCATATTGTAAGCTGCATTGTTAATATGTTATGCACAGTTGTAATTATAGTTCTTGCAGAATTCTATGTAGACTTTAAAGTATCTATTGATTTTTTTTTTCTTAAATTTGGATAATCTTGGATTTTTTACTGATTTTAGTATCTAAACAGATTTGTTTATCATATTGTAAGCTGTATTGTAAATATGGCATGCACAGTTTTATTATATTATAGTTCTTGCAGAAATCTGTGTAGACTTACCCAGCCAACATTCTATCACGGGTCCCGTGTGGGTCCCATATGGGCTGTAAATATGGGCCCTACATGGGTTTGTCCATGGGTTCCATGTGGGCCCCATCTGAAGTAGCCCATATGAATCTCATATGGGGCCTGACTGGGACTAATGTGGGGCCCAACTGGGCAACACATATAAGACCCATATTGGTCCCACTTATGACCCAGCTAACAATCCAAGGTGGGGCCAATATGGGGCCTAGATGGGTTTGTCCGCAGGTTCCACTGGGGCCCTTTATGAATTAGCCCACATAAATCTCATACAGAACCTGAATGGGACCCAACTGGGCAACATAAGTTTTGAAACCCATATGGCATACACCCAGTATATGTGCCTGTTCTTATGAGGTTTTTTGACGCATCAAGCCTGAACAGTATTTATAATTATCAATTCTAATTTACCTGTGATATAAGAAAAAATAAATGAATAATAAAAGCAAAATCTGTATTTTAGTTAGGTAAATGTCATTTTTTTTGCTTGAATATTCCACTGTTATTAATCTACAAAATCTCAACACATGAAAGGTGTAATTAAAAAAAAAAAAAATCAGAAATTAAAATGTAAAAACACAGTATATCAAATACTTTATTATAATTCAGACATTTTCAATAAAACTTGAAGTTTTTGTAAAGTGTTAAACACCAACGTTACCAGTTTAATTTAAAACAGGGTGATACTATCCCAACAGTTGATTTCACATAACCAAACTTATTTAACAATTAAAAAAAAATATAAAGAAAAAAGAAAAAAGAAAAAAATCAGTCAAGAAAAGAAAACTAGTGTTACTCCAAACCCATAAGAAATTATTTCATTTTTTAATTCAAGTGGTCTGAAAAGTCATGAATAGACTTTCAATGGAGAGACAGAAATGTCTTAATTTCATAAAAAAAAAAAAAAAAATTGCGTTTGGTCTCATACTGTATCGTGTATCTTATCAGTGTCTGCACTTGCTTGGCCATTTTTTGTGATTAATAGGAAAGTGGGTTCAAGCGCCAGCAGAAGGCAGTGTAATGAAATAGTCTTTAAGAGATGCAGTCTATCAGCGGAAGTTCAAATCAGCTCGTAAGTGTATTTAATTGTCTCAGTGTTTAGCCGTTGCTAGGAAACGCTTATTTTTTTTACTGTGTTGAGAGTTGCTGAAATCGCGTCCTGTAGCGGTGACTCTCTGAGCGGCAGGTCCTGCAGCGGTGACTCTCTGAGCGGCAGGTCCTGTAGCGGTGACTCTCTGAGCGGCAGGTCCTGTAGCGGTGACTCTCTAAGCGGCAGGTCCTGCAGCGGTGACTCTCTGAGCGGCAGGTCCTGTAGCGGCAGGTCCTGTAGCGGTGACTCTCTGAGCGGCAGGTCCTGCAGCGGTGACTCTCTGAGCGGCAGGTCCTGCAGCGGTGACTCTCTGAGCGGCAGGTCCTGCAGCGGTGACTCTCTGAGCGGCAGGTCCTGTAGCGGTGACTTTCTGAGCGGCAGGTCCTGTAGCGGTGACTCTCTGAGCGGCAGGTCCTGTAGCGGTGACTCTCTGAGCGGCAGGTCCTGCAGCGGTGACTCTCTGAGCGGCAGGTCCTGTAGCGGTGACTCTCTGAGCGGCAGGTCCTGTAGCGGTGACTCTCTGAGCGGCAGGTCCTGCAGCGGTGACTCTCTGAGCGGCAGGTCCTGCAGCGGTGACTCTCTGAGCGGCAGGTCCTGCAGCGGTGACTCTCTGAGCGGCAGGTCCTGCAGCGGTGACTCTCTGAGCGGCAGGTCCTGTAGCGGTGACTCTCTGAGCGGCAGGTCCTGTAGCGGTGACTCTCTGAGCGGCAGGTCCTGTAGCGGTGACTCTCTGAGCGGCAGGTCCTGCAGCGGTGACTCTCTGAGCGGCAGGTCCTGTAGCGGTGACTCTCTGAGCGGCAGGTCCTGTAGCGGTGACTCTCTGAGCGGCAGGTCCTGTAGCGGTGACTCTCTGAGCGGCAGGTCCTGTAGCGGTGACTCTCTGAGCGGCAGGTCCTGCAGCGGTGACTCTCTGAGCGGCAGATCCTGTAGCGGCAGGTCCTGTAGCGGTGACTCTCTGAGCGGCAGGTCCTGTAGCGGTGACTCTCTGAGCGGCAGGTGCTGCAGCGGTGACTCTCTGAGCAGCAGGTCCTGTAGCGGCAGGTCCTGTAGCGGTGACTCTCTGAGTGGCAGGTCCTGCAGCGGTGACTCTCTGAGCGGCAGGTCCTGTAGCGGTGACTCTCTGAGCGGCAGGTCCTGTAGAGGTGACTCTCTGAGCGGCAGGTCCTGCAGCGGTGACTCTCTGAGCGGCAGGTCCTGTAGCAATCGATGTATAAAATCATGTATAAATGTGGCTGACATCAATGTATAAATTAATTTATAATCCTTTATAAATTGCTTAAGAGCACTATCAAACTTCTAACTGCAGTACATACACGAAAACGTATACATTACTTTTAAAATACTTAAAAAGATTTGTATGTGTGTGTATTACAGTTTAAAGCGTCTGTTAGAGATTGTCATCTTTTGATATAGTTTATTTTGCTGTATTTTCATATACATGCGTAGCACAGTACTACTCAAAGAAACATGCATGAATGAGAAAGTGAAGTGTTGATGTTAATTAGGCTAGTCATTTAGCGCCAATATGCTGAAAAATAGCTGTGGGCTCATTGAGGTGTTCACGCATGCGCGAGTCGCGCGCACAGAAAGGCCTAAAGAGAACGCTGGTCTCAAAACTGTTTGAAATCCACCCTACATGGCGTTCGAAAGCAGCATTTGTCCGCTTTTAGGAGCAAGTTATGTCAGATACTTTAAAAACTCAGTATTTTGCCATTCAAACACGGTTATTATAATAAATTGTGTGGAAATTCCGTTTTCCCTCAGATGAAAAAATGGCGGCTAGACGGCCACAAAATGCATCAGTAAAGCATAAAATAAACAACAATTGAGATTCCTACTTCATTAACATCAGGCAAAAAACAAAACTACACCTTACCGTCAACGAAAAATACATGTTTTAAGATTATGCAGACATTTTAGCGAGTACGCGGCCAGAAAAACAAAAATACAACATCATTATTTTAAAGGCTACATTACTTTAAAGATAAATTATACTGTCAAAACAATGTTACCAATACTTGCAAACGTGGATAATAAAATCATTTCTTGAAAATATGCATTTTACCTGCTTATTTTCGCTCCGCTTGGTCCTCTGTGAACTGATAAAAGTGACTCTGGTCGTGCTGTCGCTCCACTGTGCTTAGAAGAGACTGTATCCTTGCGCCAGAGCGGGAATTTTTTTCTAATATTTAAAATCTTTACAGTTATAAATTTAAATGTACGCTTATTTTCAGTAAAGATCAATGACATATATTATGATATGATACTATGTTAAAAAAAAATCCAAACTAAAAACTGAATGTAACAGGACTACTTTGTCAAGCGGAAGGGGTTGTCAGAAGATCATTTGAGAGTGTAGGTCCTGTTTGAGACCGATATAAGTCCAGAGTTTGGAATTTGTAAAAACAAATAATAAAAAAATTTCTAGAGTTTGTGTTTGTAATTGTCCCTGCTAAAATGTGCGCAGTAAAAGAAAAGTGCATTTTGATAAATGCACAGGGTACATTGTAATATTGATAATTCACACATTTTCATTTGAAAAAATTAGCTATTTTGATCAGATCCATAAAATATTAAACAGTTATATTTCTTGTTTAAAAAGTGACCATTAACCAAAAGTTTAGAGGTGTAAAGATGTTTTTAAGTGTGAAATCATTTTGCCCACATAGATCCCACGATGGTCCCATATGTTCAAATCTATATGGGTCCCACATTGTGAAAAACATATGGGACCCACATAAATTGCCCATTTTCAGCCCATGCCCACATAGATCCCATGAAGGTCCCATATGTCCAAACCTATATGGGTCCCACATAGTGAAAAACATATGGGACCCACATAAATTGCCCATTTTCAGCCCATGCCCACATGGAACCCATGCTGCCCGGGTATAACCTACATGGGGCCCACATATCAATGTTGGCTGGGTTAAAGTATCTACTGTTTGTGTTCATTTTATATCATTGCCTTGTAGCAATTTTTTTTAAAAATAAAACACTTTTGACTTTGGGTAAAAGGTACTTGCATTCACAATTCTTTATGTAAAAAAGGATCACAAAACACAATGATGTAAAAACCTAACCTTTATTTAGCAATGTCACACCATCTTCATAAAACAGAAACCAAGGTTTTTATCAAAGACTGGAAACAAACAAGTTTGTCACATGCTTATATTTTGCCCCACTGAAAGGGCACTGCACCAATATCTGAATTAAAATACTGGCACAGTTTATCCCTGAGCTGTTTGGCGCGTGTTGTACTGTTGGTTGTGTGTGGCAGAGAGGCCTGCTGTAGGCCAGGGTCTTGTCTCCATCTTCCTGGTAGAGTGTCATGATCTAGTCCTTCCTGGTCGATTCCTGCCATGTATACTTCACAGCACTCTGTACGCAGAAAGTTGTGCAAGGCACAGCAAGCCAAAACAATGTCCTCCACTTTGGTGGTGTTTTGGATATTTATGGTGGTTAGAAGGACTCGAAATCGATTTGCCAGGATGCCAAATGCATTTTCAACTACCCTCCGAGCTCGCGATTCCACTGTGTCTGGGCACTGAAAATCAACAGAATTCAAACAAAAAGTAGTTTTAATTGTCGACCCTTGATGACTTGTAGTCATTTTGGCATATTTCACTGTCTGAATGTGTACAAACTGCCCTATCAATGTTGAAGAAGAAAAAATAAAACCGATACATGTATACCTTCAGGTATTTCTCTTTTAAGACCTGGTAGATTGCTGCACAGGTTTCAGGAACAAATTGCCGAATTGTAGTCATTCCCACTCGGAACTGGTAAGAAAGGCTCTTGAAGCTTTCTCCTGCAAAGATTACAATCACATAACTCTATTATCGTTGTTCCACACCTTTTACAGAGTCAAATCAAACACTTTTAATGCATTTTCATTACATTACATTGAATCAGATTATTGTTATCAATTATTAAAGGCATTGTGCTATAAGCAACCACAATTATGTTTTATGTTGTCTCTTTTTAAGTAATCTCCAACTGCCATCCGAAATAATCAAATTATTTTCTTTTTTATAATGCTGAATGATACACCGACATAAACACAACTGAAAAAGCGTTATAAAATGATGTAATATTCAAATAACGAATAACCTTTAGCTTGCTTACCTGTTGCCAAGAACCGTAGTGTAATCATCAGACGTTCCCCTACGGAGATACAATCCCGGTAGTTCGTGTTTCTCCTCTGTACAATTGGACTGATAAGTTCTTTTAACCTGTTAAATTGAACAAGAAAAAGCAGAGCAAAATTTTTTTAATCAGAGGTTTCACCTAACTCGAGCTCTCGACACAGGTTCGGGAAAGCCCCTTGAGTCTGTCTCTGGAGTATCCGTGGTTTCACCCATTTAGTGCGCTTTCTCTGTATTTTTCGCGGCCACTTCTTCTTTTCCTCTTCACCAAGCAAAAGACCAAAGGCTGACAAAGCCAGTGCCATTTGCAACGTGTCAGACATTTTCAAAATATCAAGATTCCATCTGTGGTGAGCGAGATTCTGATCTGATTTCAGGCACCTTTGTTTATGTTTTGTATCCCTTTAGCTCTTCCGGTTTCCGGCTTTGAGTAACAAACACAGATTACTGCCACCTGCTGGTACGGAAAGGAATTTCTTCTTTACGCAGCCGCAGACCGACGTGCTACTTGGTCGTCGGGTGTCGAGCGTTGGCTTGGTGTGTCAGGGCAACTTTGGATCCAGACGCTGCCGAAGTCGGCAGACGTCGGCCGACCCCGCAGTCTGCTTTCGTCGCCACTAGTTCGTTGGCGTTGGCTTGGTGTGTACCGGGCTTTAGATGTGTGGACGACAAGGGAGGGGTCCATAGAGGGTGTTGGGGAGGAAACCAGACCCAGGGGAGATGGGCCAGATGTATGGTAATGACCTGAAAGGTTATTTGGGCCCTACATATAAGAAGATATGCTTTTGTAGAATGATATAGTAGAATGTTGTTTTTACTTCAGCATATGTGGAAAATTACAGCAAAGAGATGTTTTGTAACCTTGTGACCTTGAGTGTCTAGAGTGTGGATATAAGGTGGAGGAGCACCCTCCCCGGATTGTCAAACTCTGCAGCAACTGGTGTTTCTGTATGACTGTCTGACCCTCTTTGCAAAGAATTAAACCTTTTAAAAGACTAAGAGTGAGTTTGTCTCTTGCCTGATGAGGTTAAGTTAAAATTTGCCACAACAAAAGCAATTAATAACAAACAGTGTCTTGTCTCTTTCTTGAAAAGCACATTCTTAATAAAAGCTTTAAAACAACAAAGTGTGGTCTTTTTCTTATCTCTTTGATCCTGAATTTAACTCAGCCACTTCTGTACACACATTTAACTCTGCAACGCTCTCCACCCTAATACTTACAGTATTATTAGGTGTAGTGTAAGTCATCATATAAATGTTCATGTCAATGGGCCTCATTCATTAAACATGAGCAGAACAAATTTTTGTGTAAATCGTTTGTAAAAATTACGAGTCTGACTCTCTAACCATTAGGCCACGACTTCCCCAATTTTGATGCACTGCCATAATAATTACAAGCTCACTTGCCCCTGCCTGTTTTTTTTTATTTTTGTTGTTGTTGTTTAGTTTTTTCTTTTTTTTTTGCAGCTGAGTTGATAACTGTAAAACACAGCGCTCATCACTGTCACTATTTACCCAGCCATAAATAGAGGACAGGTGGGACAAATAGTGACCAATCAAATCGGATGTTTACGAAGCATTTGTGAATCCAGAGGAGAGTTTTCGGGAAGGTATATTTTACTTGCAAATTACTCAGAATTTACTCATATACAGGTGCTGGTCATAAAATTAGAATATCATGAAAAAGTTGATTTCAGTAATACCATTCAAAAAGTGAAACTTGTTTATTAGATTCATTCATTACACACAGACTGATATATTTCAAATGTTTATTTCCTTTCATTTTGATGATTATAACTGATGTGACGAGTCGGATGCCTCCCCCCTTATCATCATCATCACCACCCCGTCCTGTATTCGCCGCCCTTCACCAGGCTCCCGACGGGAGTGGGTGTGAGAGAGGAAGGGCGCTGAAACAGCCAGGGTTGGCGACGTGTGATGAGGCGCACCTGATGTGAATAGAGCCTCATCACCGCCGCTGTTTAAATGCCGAGCGCGCCTCTCCTCGGGAGACCGGTCTCTTCCCCGTGCATGCACGCTGGTGTCCTTGTGGGTCCAGGAAGGGCGCGTCGAGTAGGAGGACTGCCGCACCCATAGACGGCTGACGGGCCAGGATGCCGGGCCATCGAGTCCCCCAGAAGATCCTAGGAGTAGGATGTCGCCGCTGGAAGAAGCCGCCGCCACTCGCTCCCGGACCCGAGAGGGGAGCGTGTGCGGCCACCGGACTCCGCCCCTTCCCTGGACCCTTCCCTCCTGAACACTGCCCTCCTTCACAAGCCCCGCAGCACGACGAGGACACCAGATCCCCTGTTTATTTTGGACACTTTTTTTCCCCTTGGACACTATTTTTGATTTTTATTGTTTAATAAAAACCTCTCCGAGGCCTGACGCCACACCCACTGTGTCTGTCGTTTGCTCCTCCCACCACACTGACAACTAATGAAAGTCCCAAATTCAGTATCTCAGAAAATTAGAATATCAATTAAGACCAATGCAAAAAAAAATGATTTTTAGAAATGTTGGCCAACTAAAAAGTATGAACATGAAAAGTATGAGCATGTACAGCACTCAATATTTAGTTGGGGCTCCTTTGGCCTGGATTACTGCAGCAATGCGGCGTGGCATGGAGTCGATCAGTCTGTGGCACTGCTCAGGTGTTATGAGAGCCCATGTTGCTCTGATAGTGGCCTTCAGCTCTTCTGAATTGTTAGGTCTGGCATATTGCATCTTCCTCTTCACAATACCCCATAGGTTTTCTATGGGGTTAAGGTCAGGTAAGTTTGCTGGCCAATCAAGAACAGGGATACCATGGTCCTTAAACCAGGTACTGGTAGCTTTGGCAGTGTGTGCAGGTGCCAAGTCCTGTTGGAAAATGAAATCTACATCTCCATAAAGTTGGTCAGCAACAGGCAGCATGAAGTGCTCTAAAACTTCCTGGTAGACGGCTGCGTTGACCTTGGACCTCAGAAAACACAATGGACCAACACCAGCAGATGAATTGGCACCCCAAACCATCAATGACTGTGGAAACTTTACACTGGACCTCAAGCAACATGGATTATGTGCCTCTCCTCTCTTCCTCCAGACTCTGGGACCTTGATTTCCAAAGGAAATGCAAAATTTACTTTCATCAGAGAACATAACTTTGGACCACTCAGCAGCAGTCCTGTCTGTTCCGCCCATCGGCGTTTAGTTCGTTTCCTAGTCGGACCCGTTTTAGTGACGGACCTAGTTTCGAGCCGAGCTACAGCGCTGAAATCACCTACGAGTCTGCGTCATTACAGAGTTTGGTCAAATCTTTGTCTGTAAGTAATTTTTCGTCAGAATTGTGGTTTCTGTATGATGCATATGTTTACATTTAAGTAATGTGTGTTATTACGTTCGTGACTCTTATTAGTTTCATCGCGTATGCTCTAGATTGAAGTCTTTTGTTTTCCGACTCACTGATTTATCTGCTAAGCAACGAGCCTCGGCGCTTCGCCTCAGATTAATTAGTTGATTTATTTACATCTGTTGATTCACATATATATTATACATGTAACAGTCTAGCAGATAGTTTGGTGTTACTGAGGATGTTTGTTTAATTTCTATGCAATAAGAACGTCTGTAGTTTATTGTGTAAAAAAGACAACAGACGTTACACTTTTGTAATGTTTATTTTCTGTTTACTCTTTCAGTCTTACAGACTTAAATGAGGAAAAAACTTGAGAAATAAAACTGAGGAAGAAAAAAGGCAACAAAAGATAAGACATCAATCCTCAACAAAACTTACGAAGTTTCTCTTCATTGCTGTTAACTATCTGTCTAGCCGTACAAATCAGACGTCGTACATGCGAGGGCAGAATAGTAAGAAGACAGTAATACACCAAGTTCAACACGAAGCAGTTCAACACTCAACACTGATTCAGCGTTGCTGACCCATCGTCATCCAAGCAACTAGGATGGATAAACGGAGTAACAACGAAGAAATGTATCAGTCCTTGGTGACTAGATCCATCGCCCAATCAAGTAGAAAATCATCAACAACAAGCTCTGCTGCACTCAGAGCTCGAGCCAGAGCCGAAGCTGCCCGCATGCAGGTTTCATTCGCTCAGAAAGAAGCAGAGATGATGGTCGAAGAAGCAACATTAAAAGCAAAAATGCACATTCTAAAGATAGAAAAGGAGGCAGCTACAGCCACCGCAGAAGAAGCAGTGTTTGTGGCTGCTGTGGAAAATGCAGATATAGATTCTCATCATGACATTGACTTACCACTCTCGCCATCCAATGCTGCACAACGGACAAGTGAGTACGTTTTGCAACACAGCAGTAGTGCATCAGAACCCATACCTATGCACACATCTTCACAACCTGCAGTAGAGACAGCCAAACAAGAAATGAGTAACCTCAGAATTGACAATGAAGATACTCACCTACAAATAGCTCCTACAAATGTGAAATCTCAACCATCAGTGAGCACCATACAACAAACTCCAGGAAATGCCCCTCCTGTGCAAACACAGATAAAGAGACATTTCAATCCACAGGTAGATGCAACTTACCTGAGACAGCCTGCACAGCAGAGGTGGGACTCTGACAATTCTGTAAAGCATACAGCAACCACGCCAGATGTCGCAAAATACCTAATGCGAAGAGAAGTGGTTACATCTGGTTTAATGGAGTTCGATGACCACCCAGAAAACTATTGGGCATGGAAAACTTCTTTTCAAAGTGTCATTGATGAACTCACCTTATCTCCAAGAGAAGAGTTAGACCTCTTGGTTAAATGGCTTGGGCCAGCGTCTAAGGAACAAGCAAGAAGAATCCGAGCCATACACAGCCACAACTCAGCTGCAGGGCTTAGCATGGTTTGGCAAAGACTAGAAGAGACCTATGGAACCCCAGAGGCAGTTGAACATGCACTCCTGAAGAGGATCGAGGAATTCCCCAGAATCTCAAACAGAGACAATGTGAGATTAAGAGAGCTTGGAGACCTTTTGCTTGAACTCGAATATGCAAAGGAAGGAGGATACCTCCCTGGACTAGCATATCTCGATACATCACGCGGAGTGAACCCCATATTAGAAAAGCTCCCATTTAGTCTTCAAGAAAAGTGGATTTCCCAAGGGTCAAAGTACAAAGAATGCAACCATGTCCCCTATCCACCTTTCACCTTCTTTTCACAGTTTATTCGTTCTGAAGCTAAAACCAGAAACGACCCTAGCTTTATGATATCTCAAGCTCACTACTCCGGTCCAACCAAAACAGAGAGACCCACAAGATATAACAACAAAGTACCAGTGTCTGTGAGGAAGACTGACGTGTTTTCTGAAGCTAAAGCAGCTCCTACAAGCTCTGTTGAAAAAGGAGCCACAGATCCAGACCGACTATGCCCCTTGCATAACAAACCTCACGCACTCAGAAAATGCCGTACCTTCCGCAGCAAGCCAATAGAGGAGCGTAAAACCTACCTCAGGGAGAAGAACATCTGCTTCAGGTGCTGTGGTTCGACCAAACATAGAGCAAAAGACTGTGATAAAGAAGTAGTATGCAGGGAATGTGGCAGCAAGACTCACACATCAGCTTTACATCCTGGTCCAGCACCCTGGTTCTCAGAAGTTCCAGCAGATCAAGGCGAGGAGGAGGAGACCCACGAGACTCCTCCTGGAGCTCTCCCTGCAGTAACATCAAAATGTACAGAGGTTTGTGGGGGAAGCACCAATGCCAAATCCTGCTGCAGAATATGTTTGGTTAAAGTCTACCCTGAAGGTCATCCAGGAAAGGTAATTCAGACATATGTAGTGTTAGACGACCAGAGCAATCGTTCACTTGCTCGCCCTGAGTTCTTCAATCACTTTGGCCTCTATGAAAAGGCGTCTCCCTATACGTTAAAGACTTGCTCTGGTGTTATGGAAACCTCAGGGAGGAGAGCAACAAACTTTGTGGTGGAATCCTATGATGGAAAGATCAAGATCAAGCTTCCAACACTCATTGAGTGTGAAATGATTCCAGACGACCGAGCCGAAATCCCCACACCCGAAATTGCTCGCTATTTCCCACATCTGAGACATGTAGCAGATAAGATACCACCACTCAACGAAAATGCTCAGATCCTTATCCTGCTAGGAAGAGACATTTTGCGAGTGCATAAAGTGAGGCAGCAGTATAACGGAGACCATGAAGACCCCTACGCTCAACGTCTTGATCTCGGGTGGGTTATCGTAGGAGATGTATGTCTAGACCGGGCTCACAAACCACCCAGTGTCAGAGTGTACAAGACACACACACTGCCTAATGGACGGACATCCATGTTAAGTCCCTGTCCTAACAAAATTCAAGTGAAAGAGACACTTAACAGAAAAAACACTCACCAACCAAGAAGTCTGGACTGCGCATTCCAAGGTGAGGAGACAGAAAAACTTGGAGCCACAGTCTTCGACAGCCACCCTGATGATGAAAAAGTAGCTCTGTCAGTAGATGATCAAACATTCCTGGACATCATGGACAAAGAGGTTTATGTGGATCAGGCGAACAGCTGGGTAGCACCACTGCCATTCTGCAAACCCCACCGTCGTCTTCCAAACAACAGAGAGATGGCTCTGCGACGACTCGTATCTCTCAGACGAACTCTAGACAGACGCACAGACATGAAAGAACACTTCCTGGAGTTCATGAGAAAGGTATTTGAGAATGACCACGCAGAACTGGCACCCGGACTCGAGGAACATCAAGAAAGGTGGTACTTGCCTCTGTTCGGGGTCTATCATCCTCAAAAACCAAATCAAATAAGAGTTGTTTTTGATTCAAGCGCCAAACATGACGGTGTGTCGCTGAATGACGTGCTGCTTAGTGGGCCAGACTTAAACAATGCCCTGCTGGGTATCTTAATCCGCTTCAGGAAAGAGAACATCGCAGTCACCGCTGATATTCAGCAGATGTTCTACGCATTTGTTGTTCGAGAGGATCATCGTGATTATTTGCGCTTCCTTTGGTACAGGGATAACGACTTGAACAATAACATCACTGAATACAGAATGAAGGTGCACATATTTGGCAACAGCCCCTCACCATCAGTTGCCATTTATGGTCTAAGGAGAGCTGCACAAGAGCATCAGGATGAGTACGGCACAGGCAGCAAGGAGTTCGTCATGAGGAACTTCTACGTGGACGACGGATTGACGTCGGTTCCGACAGAAGAGGAAGCTATTGATCTTTTACAGAGGACTCAAAAAATGTTAGCAGCATCGAACTTAAAACTCCACAAAATCGCTTCCAATAGCAGCAAAGTCATGACAGCATTTGCCCCAGAGGACCTTGCAAAAGACTTAAAAGACCTCGACTTTAGTGCAGATCCACTCCCACTTCAGCGGAGCCTTGGACTGATATGGAATCTGGAGAGTGACAGTTTTGGTTTCCAAGTATCCCAAGAAGAGAAACCGTTCACAAAAAGAGGCATCTTGTCAACAGTTCAGAGCCTCTATGATCCACTGGGCTTCGTGGCTCCCATCACAATCCAAGGAAAAGTTCTCATCAGAGAACTGTCGTCCAAAGAATATGATTGGGATGATCCTCTCCCATCAGACAAGCAAGTGTCCTGGAAGTTGTGGAAAGAGTCTCTTCTGGAACTAGAGAAGCTACACTTCAAGAGAAGGTATGTGCCTATCCCTCTTGTCTCATCTCAAAGTCGAGAACTCTGTTTATTCTCTGATGCTTCCACTCAGGCTATCGCTGCAGTAGCCTACCTGCGTGTCACCAATGATGAAAACCAGTGCCACGTAGGATTCGTTATGGGCAAAGCGAAGTTGGCGCCGCATCCAGCCCATACAGTTCCACGTTTAGAGTTGTGTGCCGCTGTCCTGGCAGCCGAAATGGCGGACACAATTTGCTGCGAGATGGACATTGAGATGCATGCCGTGAGATTTTTCACTGATAGCAGGATTGTTCTCGGGTACATCCATAACACCTCCAGAAGATTTCATGTGTATGTTGCCAACCGAGTCAATCGCATCAGGAAATCAAGTCATTCACAACAATGGCAGTATGTTGCCACTGAACAGAATCCGGCAGATCACGCCACCAGACCCACGTCTGTAGACATCCTCAGAGCCTCTAACTGGTTCTCAGGCCCTGAATTCTTGAAAAGCAGAAGTGAGCCTCCACAAAGCGACAGCTTTGATCTTGTTGACCCAGAACTTGATGTTGAAGTTCGAGCCCAAGTTGCTGTCAACTACACCAAAGCTGCAGAAGGTCAGTTCAGCTCAGCACGCTTTGAACGATTTTCTAGCTGGAAGAGATTACTGCAAGCCATCACAAAACTTATTCAAGTAACAAGAACATACTCCAAGACCCAAAAGGTGGACGCAGTTGATGCACGTTGGCAAGCTAAAACAGTCGTCATTCGTTGTGTCCAGCAAGAATTCTATGGAGAAGAGTTAAAATGTTTGGGAGATGGGATTCAGCTCTCAAAAAAGAGTCCACTGAGAAAGTTAAATCCCTTCATCGACGAGGATGGACTCCTTCGGATTGGAGGACGCCTTACCAACGCTGACTTACCCAGAGACGAGAGACATCCTGTCATACTGCCCAAAACTCATCACATTGCATCTCTAATAGTGAGACATTACCATGAGGACGTTTTCCATCAAGGTCGTCATTTTACGGAAGGTGCCGTCCGGTCAGCAGGAGTGTGGATAGTGGGAGGTAAACGGCTGGTGTCAAGTGTCATCTATAACTGTGTGACCTGCAAAAAACTGAGAGGGAGGTTAATGGAGCAGAAAATGGCACCACTACCAGCTGACAGACTCACCTCAGAACCCCCTTTTACCCATGTCGGTCTGGACGTCTTCGGACCATGGAGCATTGTCACTCGGCGCACTCGTGGAGGTAGTGCTGAAAGTAAGCGATGGGCAGTGTTATTCACATGCATGAGCACGAGAGCGACACACATCGAAGTGTTAGAATCCATGTCCACTTCAAGTTTTATAAATGCCTTACGCCGATTCTTTGCTATCCGTGGGTCATCTAAACAGCTTCGCTCCGACAGAGGCACGAACTTTATTGGAGCGTGCAAAGAGTTAAAATTCAACATCAGTGATCCAGAACTGACAAGTTTCCTTGACAAGCAGGGATGCTCGTGGACTTTCAACTCCCCCCATTCATCCCATATGGGAGGTTGTTGGGAAAGACTGATAGGAGTAGCACGTCGCATTCTGGAAGGGATGTTGCTGCGGTCTGACACGAAACACCTCACACATGAAGTGTTGACGACACTGATGGCAGAAGTCATGGCCATTCTTAATGCCAGGCCATTGATTCCAGTGTCAACTGACCCTGACAATCCTTCAATATTGACACCTGCAATGATTCTCACTCAAAAGATAACTCCAGTGACAGCGCCTCCAGGTGACTTTGATCATAAGGTTCTTCACAAAAATCAGTGGAAACAAGTGCAGTGTCTGGCAGAGAGCTTCTGGAAACGTTGGAGACAGGAGTATCTGGTGACTCTCCAGAAACGTCATAAGTGGACTGATGACAAGCCAAACATACAAGTAGATGATGTAGTTCTGATGAAAGACAATCAGGCTAAACGGAACGACTGGCCAATTGGATTTGTGGTAAAGACATTGCCTAGCAAAGACAACAAAGTCCGCAAGGTTGAAGTTAAAGTTGTAAGGCAAGGAACAACAAAAACCTTCATCAGACCCATCTCAGAGCTTGTTTTTCTTATGTCTAAGGACTCATAAAGTGATGGACATTCTGATACGTACTAATACTGTTTATAAATGTAATTAGTGATTGATTATATATTTGTTTGGTTGATTAATCTTGGAGTAATTAAGATGTTGATAGTGGTATAATAATATACCAGGCGAGGAGTGTTCCGCCCATCGGCGTTTAGTTCGTTTCCTAGTCGGACCCGTTTTAGTGATGGACCTAGTTTCGAGCCGAGCTACAGCGCTGAAATCACCTACGAGTCTGCGTCATTACAGAGTTTGGTCAAATCTTTGTCTGTAAGTAATTTTTCGTCAGAATTGTGGTTTCTGTATGATGCATATGTTTACATTTAAGTAATGTGTGTTATTACGTTCGTGACTCTTATTAGTTTCATCGCGTATGCTCTAGATTGAAGTCTTTTGTTTTCCGACTCACTGATTTATCTGCTAAGCAACGAGCCTCGGCGCTTCGCCTCAGATTAATTAGTTGATTTATTTACATCTGTTGATTCACATATATATTATACATGTAACAGTCTAGCAGATAGTTTGGTGTTACTGAGGATGTTTGTTTAATTTCTATGCAATAAGAACGTCTGTAGTTTATTGTGTAAAAAAGACAACAGACGTTACACTTTTGTAATGTTTATTTTCTGTTTACTCTTTCAGTCTTACAGACTTAAATGAGGAAAAACTTGAGAAATAAAACTGAGGAAGAAAAAAGGCAACAAAAGATAAGACATCAATCCTCAACAAAACTTACGAAGTTTCTCTTCATTGCTGTTAACTATCTGTCTAGCCGTACAAATCAGACGTCGTACATGCGAGGGCAGAATACTGTCCTTTTTGTCTTTAGCCCAGGCAAGACGCTTCTGACGCTGTCTCTTGTTCAAGAGTGGCTTGACACAAGGAATGCGACAGCTGAAACCCATGTCTTGCATACGTCTGTGCGTGGTGGTTCTTGAAGCACTGACTCCAGCTGCAGTCCACTCTTTGTCAATCTCCCCTACATTTTTGAATGGGTTTTGTTTCACAATCCTCTCCAGGGTGCGGTTATCCCTATTGCTTGTACACTTTTTTTCTACCACATCTTGTCCTTCCCTTCGCCTCACTATTAATGTGCTTGGACACAGAGCTCTGTGAACAGCCAGCCTCTTTAGCAATGACCTTTTGTGTCTTGCCCTCCTTGTGCAAGGTGTCAATGGTCGTCTTTTGGACAACTGTCAAGTCAGCAGTCTTCCCCATGATTGTGTAGCCTACAGAACTAGACTGAGAGACCATTTAAAGGCTTTTGCAGGTGTTTTGAGTTAATTAGCTGATTAGAGTGTGGCACCAGGTGTCTTCAATATTGAACATTTTCACAATATTCAAATTTTCTGAGATACTAAATTTGGGACTTTTATTAGTTGTCAGTTATAATAATCAAAATTAAAGGAAATAAACATTTGAAATATATCAGTCTAAATGTTACTGTTGGCTATTGCTACAAATATACCCCAGCAACTAATGACTGCTTTTGTGGTCCAGGGTCACAAATGTTAATTGTAATTTCTGTATTATCTGATGTCTTGATATCTTGCCTTATAAAAAGTCTTTAGGTCCTTGAAAGGAAGTATATAAATACATTATTATAGTTGTATAGTTGTACTAGTAATTGTATAGAAAATATGTGAGGCAAAGCTAAATTGTATCAGCCCCCCTAAATACATTTTGTTAAAGCAATGTTTTATATATTAATATAACTGTAATATTAATGCAAGTTTGTCCTTTCCCCACAGCTTGAAATTTACCCGGGATCAGGAGTTTGTGTGCCAAAAAATGTGTTGTGGTCAGCTAGCCATACAAACAGCCCCACTACCATGGCACGGATGCTTCTCCTTGGAGTTTTTGATATTGAGACACTTCTAAAGAGCAATCTTAGAGGTATGTAATTGATTATAGTGTGTGCACGTGTCTGTATAATTATGATTATTTTTTGGTAATCATGTAGATTGAACGTCATATCTTAAGTCTTTAGGTAAGGGGTCAAAAATCAAAAAATAAACCTGCTCTATTATAGTAATTCTCACATATTTACAGATATATGTACGCTCATTTACATTTACATTGAAATATAATGCTTTATAAATAACTTGAGTTGGACTATTTACATTATCCCCATTTTACTGAAGCAGGCTGTCTAAGAGTTAGGTTGAAAAATGTTATATATGGTTGAGTAGTAAGATAGGAGTGGAGTTCGTCTGATATCGTTCTAATCTCTATGTTGCTCTTTCTTCAGGTGGCAAGTCCAAAAATGCAAGCCTTGGGGAATCAAAAGAGGCCTTGGACAGTATAAAGATTGATGCAATAATGAGTATGTATATTACTTTAATTAATATACATTTACATTTACTTTAATTGTGTTAAACCAAATGTGACAGTAAAACCATCAGAATTTATCAGTTTTATCTTTGTGTATCAGTGTGATGAAACTTACACCTAGGTCTGAATAGTGCTAGGGCTGAAACTATTAGTCGACATTATCGACAATTTCGCCAAAAAAAATTTCGACAAATATTTTTGTTGTCAATTAGTCGTTTGATCTCATATGACCTAATGTAAGAGCCTGCGATACTGGATGCAATTCAAGAGGCACACAGTGCTTCAGAGCAAATGCAGCCGAACTTGAGCAGTGTTTGGATGAATATTGTGGCGGGAGGAGCAAACGACAGACACAGTTGGTGTGGCGTCAAGCCTCGGAGAGGTTTTTATTCAACAATAAAAAGGGAAAATAAAGTGTCCAAGGGGAAAGGTGTCCAAATAAACGGGGAATCTGGTGTCCTCGTTGTGCCGCGGGGCTAGTGAAGGAGGGTAGTGTTCGTCAGGGAAGGGTCCAGGGAAGGGGCGGAGTCCGGTGGCCGCACGTGCTCCCCTCTCGGGGCCGGGAGCGAGTGGCGGCGGCGTCTCTTGCGCGGCTTCGTCCATTCCCGGCGCTTCTGGGGGATTCGGCGGCCCGGCATCCTGGCCCGTCAGCTGCCTAACGGGTGCGGCAGTCCTCCTCGACGCTCCCTTCCTGGACCCACGAGGACATGCACGGGGAAGAGACCGGTCTCCCGAGGAGAGGCGCGCTCGGCGTTTAACAGCGGCGGTGATGAGGCTCCATTCACATCAGGTGCGCCTCATCACAAGCCGCCAGCCGTGAGTATCCAGCGCCCCTCCTCTCTCACACACCCACTCCCGTCGGGAGCCTGGTGAAGGGCGGCGAATACGGGACGGGGTGGTGATGATGGACAGGGGGGAGGCAGCCGACTCGTCACAATATGTAAATATATATTGCACGCTTTCCTCTCAGTAACGAAATAAACACAACAAAAACTGACAGTAGTGTGAAAGCAGCAGTTAAAAATGCATCTGATTACAACGTGTGTGTTTGCATGAGCTCTGCAGTTCAGTAACATACTGCAGTAAAGTCCAGCCACATCATGTTTATTTATATGTTACTTTATGTAATACATAGCCTAAATTCAAGCAGCTTTATGGAATTAAACATGAAAAACCAGAGTTAGTGTTGCTTTCAGTTAGAATTGCAACTTGATTTTATGTTATAAAGCAGCTCTCCAATGTGATAAAATATTTTTATTAGTGGGGGAAAAATTTTATTAAAGTGATAGTTTGGTTTATCAAAGCTTGATCTAGCTCAGGACTGTTTTGGTTCTCATAACCCTATAAGTTATTTTAAGACATTATGTGGTGAATAAAATAGTTTATACAAAGCGTCTTATCACTTACCTTTGTTTTGTTTCTTATCCATATGACTTCCAAAAGGAGATTTTAGGCAGAACGATGTGTTATTCAGTTACTTTTCCATGTAGCTAATTAAATGGTGAGTGTCTCTGTTCATTCTTAGTTCATATTAACTAATGAACCTTTTTGTAAAGTGTTACCAATTGTATAATAATTGTAATTACATACTATGCTTTTCTAAAGCTGAAGTGACCTTTATTTGTTAGAATATGTAAAACTTAATATTTTAACTAATTGCAAAAGCTGAATAATCAAAGTCTACCGATTAATTAGTGAAATAATCAACAATTAGTCGATTAATCATTCTAATAATTGTTAGATTAATCGATTATCAAAATAATCGTTTGTTGCAGCCCTAAATAGTGCCTAAATTTTTGTAACATTCAGTTTATCTACCTAACATAGTATGTCCTGTGTTAATGTAGTGTGTTTTAGGTGATTATAATTTGGATGTCCTTAGATAAATGTTATAAACTAAAATGCATTTCTTTGTTTGTTTTTTTACAGATGCAGTGATCCAGAAATTTCCTGGAACCACCAGGGGCCAGCTAGGGATAGCTATTAATCAAAAGGTCACTGAGCTACGGGCATCCAAAAAGACTCAAACTTAAAAAATGGGCAGGCTGTATCATATACCTGTCGGTGGATTTTCCTTTTTTGGGTTTGTTTTATGTTTTGCTGTAATATTTTGTTCAATATTTGTGTGTTCAGTGTTCAGTAATTTTCTAATTTTGCACAGCTAAATAATATTTCTATAACTGTTTTAATAAAGATGTAATGTTTTAACTGTTTTACTTCTTTTTTGCTAACTGCACCCTTTAACATTTAAGGTTTAGGCATGCCATGTGCATTGCATTGCTAGTGTGTAAGTACACGTCCATAACCTATATTTAAAAAACATGTAAGAAATTTGTACAAGCATGTTTATTACATTTGTTTAGTTTACATCATACGTTAATGCAAACCATTTTGCAATTCATATACCTAATATAAGAACATAACATACATTCAAAATATATGTGCAAAAAATATTTTTATATATGCCATTTATATATTCCATATACATTTATCAAAAATATATTTTACATATATAATTCAGTTTAAATGTAAAATATACAATAAGACTATATAAAAACATATATTAATTACATATATATGTAAGTAATATGCTATGCATATATGCATAATTTTTAGATTGAACATTTATACAAAGAAATATATGTCATGTATATTGATGAATATATATGTGACATATATATCAAATACTGTATTATACATACATAAACATATATATTTATATGGGATGGTTTTATATGTCAATATATGAAATTGTCCCATTTTCTAATAGGTTTTATATATGGGCAGATATATATGTGCATATATGTTTTAACTCTATATGTGGATATATTTCATATATGTATATTTCATATGTGTACATATATTACATTTCCGTATGGGAGGTGTGTGTGGGGGGATTTTTGACTGCTAGGTTATATTCTGTGTGTGAAGGCTTATTTTATTTTAATGTTTAAATCTCTTTGTTTTTTTTCCCTCGTATGGTATAACGCTGGAGTTCTCGGTAAATTTTTCATCAGACGGAACATTAATGTTCTCTGCTGCCCGGTCGGCTCCTGCAGCCCAGACATCCACATGTGTACCACTTGCTAATTCACAAGTGCTGTAGGTAACACAGTGGGAACATGGCTCTGTTCCCATAGTATAGTTTGTATAGATTTCTATGCATTTTAGGGGTTTGGGGGGATTTGACACCCCAAAAAAGACATGCCCCCCCTGATATTCTACCTGCACCCCCTAGTGGGGCTGGCTGAATCCGGCCCTGACACATAAGGTTTCTTTCCAGTGTGGATCCTCTCATGTGTTTTCAGATTTTGTAACCGATTGAATCTCTTGTCACAGTGAGAACACTTATAAGGTTTCTCTCCAGTGTGGATCCTCTCATGTGTTTTCAGATGTGTTGAATAATTGAATCTCTTGTCACAGTGTGAACACATATAAGGTTTCTCTCCAGTGTGGATCCTCTCATGTGTTTTCAGTTCTCCTGACTTAATGCATCTCTTGTCACAGTGAGAACACATATAAGGTTTCTCTCCAGTGTGGATCCTCTCATGTATTTTCAGGTCTCCTGACTTAATGAATCTCTTGTCACAGTGAGAACACATAAGGTTTCTCTCCAGTGTGGATCCTCTCATGTATTTTCAGGTCTCCTGACTTAATGAATCTCTTGTCACAGTGAGAACACTGTGTGAACAAATAAGGTTTCTCTCCAGTGTGGATCCTCTCATGTGTTTTCAGTTCTCCTGGCTTGTTGAATCTCTTGTCACAGTGTGAACACTTATAAGGTTTCTCTCCAGTGTGGATCCTCTCATGTGTTTTCAGATGTTGTAACCGATTGAATCTCTTGTCACAGTGTGAACACATATAAGGTTTCTCTCCAGTGTGGATCCTCTCATGTATTTTCAGGTCTCCTGACTTAATGCATCTCTTGTCACAGTGAGAACACTTATAAGGTTTCTCTCCAGTGTGGATCCTCTCATGTATTTTCAGGTCTCCTGACTTAATGAATCTCTTGTCACAGTGAGAACACATATAAGGTTTCTCTCCAGTGTGGATCCTCTCATGTATTTTCAGGTCTCCTGACTTAATGAATCTCTTGTTACAGTGAGAACACTGTGTGAACAAATAAGGTTTCTCTCCAGTGTGGATCCTCTCATGTGTTTTCAGTTCTCCTGGCTTGTTGAATCTCTTGTCACAGTGTGAACACTTATAAGGTTTCTCTCCAGTGTGGATCCTCTCATGTGTTTTCAGATGTTGTAACCGATTGAATCTCTTGTCACAGTGTGAACACATATAAGGTTTCTCTCCAGTGTGGATCCTCTCATGTATTTTCAGGTCTCCTGACTTAATGCATCTCTTGTCACAGTGAGAACACTGTGTGAACAAATAAGGATTCTCTCCGGTTTGCATCCTTTCATGCGGTTTTAAACAGGCTGCTGAAGTAAAAGTCCCTTCACACTTAAACCTCATGCATTCTCCCACACCAGTTTGTGTTTTCGTATGTTCTTTCAAAAAGTGTTTCTTCAGACCTGCAGCCCATAAATACACTTTACCACATTGATCACATGTGTGCGGTTTCTCCCTAGTGTGGATGTTCATGTGTACCTTCAGATTTGATAATTGTGAGAAACTCTTCCCACAGTGATCACAAGTGAATGGTTTCTCTCCAGTATGAACTCTCATGTGAAGATCAAGACCTGATTTGCTTGTAAAACTCTTTCCACACTGAGTGCAGGTGAAAGATCTCTTGGCTCCCATTTTCTTTAAATCTTTCTGTTTGGTTTGAGAGTAACTCAAAGGATTTTCTACAGTTTTGACATGATTTTTCTCCTCAACTTCACTTGATTCTTCCTCCTCCTCTTTTTCTTCAATCAGCTCTGAAATAAAAATTACAATGGTTCATTTTCAGTAACTTGCTAAAATCTGAGAAATGTGAACATAAAAGTGAACCCTATTGTAACAGTGCAGGGCTCCAGACTAGGGATGCGCGATATACCGGTACTGGAAAAATACCGGTATATATTATATTTCAAACGGTACGATATCATAATTTTGCTCAATTCGGTATTTCATACGCTGCTGTTAAGAAATGCACCTGTAGATGGCAGTGCTTCCCGAATTGCTGCGCAACCGGTAAAATGTGACAACAGAACAACGCGATGGATCAAACAGATGAAACTCAGCGCACCCGAAATTAATAAATAAAGAGAACAGTAGAAGTGAAATATGGCATTACTTTGGATACAAAACAGATGACAAAGGTGAACGAACTTACCTTACTGCACCTGTATGCAAGCGTTGCTATAAATCATGCGTTTCCACAGAGAACACATCAAACCTTTTTAAGCATTTGTCTCTTGCTCATCCTGATCTTTTCAGGTGAGTGCATCATTCATAAATTCAGATTTAATTTGAACTTTTATTTACAACTGATCAACGCTCATACAGATGTGATACAGCAAGCTCAAACGTGCACGTGAGACACGCTAGAACCAGTGAAGTTTTGGTCACGTAATATTTGCACTTGCATTACATACAATCGAATATTAATTGGATTTGAATTGAGCAATAATTTAGCTATATTAATTTTAGTATCAATTAGGGATGCCACAATTCTCAATATAATATTGAACCGTTCGGTACGACATCCACGGTTCAATACGCGCTTGTGAATTGCGGTTTTTTCGGTTTTACGTTTAAATAATTTATGTGCGTTTTATTTCTCTCCGAATTGACTGCTTGTGTGTGCCTGTAAGTCCACGAGCTGAGATGAGGAAACTCCTTCCCGCGAGTGAATATTCAATCATATGCTCTAAAGTTAGGGGGCGCTTAACCATCATTCCACACTTAAACATGGCGAGCGGCGGTGAAGTGAGGCAACAGTACGAGGAAGCGCCGGCGTCTTTCAAATCCGCGATGTGGAGACATTTCGGTTTTGCCGTTGAGTATAATCAAAGACATGTCACTCGTATTGTTTTAAATGGGGAAAAAATGCAACGCTCAATATGACCGCTCAATCGCAGGAAGCCCCGCCTTCTGAATGAAAGAACCAATCGTTAATCAGTAAAGTCAGCGCGTCACTGCAGCTGCCGTTAGAAGTCCCGGTTGCTATAGAAACAGTCAGCTCTCTGAGACGCGCGCTCAGGACTGCGCATGCGCACTGGCTATTCTAGCCTGAGAAATAAGCTTTTTATAACGCTATTTGAGCAAAAGAAACAACTAATTTATGTGTTCCCCAGTTTGTACATGAGCTACCAGCAGCTCTAAGATTTCAGTGTTATTTTTTATTATTATTATACAATACACTAGGAACTAGTGTAGGCTACTGTTCTTGGCTTTTAAGTAAAATAAAGGAGTATTGCAATAAATCGTTTTTATTTTTTTCTCCTTAACCTCTTACTGTTCCTATTGCCTAAGCATAGAATAACAAAAAAAAACACTTATGTGTCAAGCCATCAGAACCGAACCGAACCGAAAACCGTGTTAAAAAACCGAGGTATGTATTGAACCGTAGGCTAACTGTATTGTTGCATCCCTAGTATCAATGATATGAAGGGAATGTTTCCGCTAATAAGAAGTAGCAGAGAGAGTGAGATTTATTTAATGCTTTTTCTTTGGCTGAGTCTGAAATATGAAAACAATCTGAGAGAGAGAGAGAAATAATAATGTGATTTTGAATATTACTTTGACTGTTAGAATAACACTTTCCAATAAAGCAATATTTATTGCCTTAATTGCGCAACTTCAGTTGTATTTTTTTTCTTCAAACTCAGTCAAAATGTAACCTATGTTCCCGGTAGGTTTTTGTTAGTTTGATACAAAGTTATTAAGATATGAATCTGTTTTTATTATTATTATTCTTATTATATTTAATAAAACTGTTCTAAATTCACTTATCTTTTGAGGCTGGTTATTTGTCACCTATATGGTATCGATTTAGTATCGATACCGATGTATTACATTCTGGTATCGTACCGAAGCCAAAATTATGGTATCGAGCCATCCCTACTCCAGACTAACATTTGAGAGCAGCGCCAATAAGTTGTATGGATGTTGGTCCCAGAAACAGATTTGGTAGGTCTGGAGGCTGGTGTGTGGGGTGTCAAAAATAAAGATAATTTAATCATAAAATGACTACTGTTTTGCATTAATACGTGCAGTTACTAATAATATTACATGTTTATTTTTTGGTAATACACATTTGACAATAAAGCACTGAGACTGAATTGGGAAGCATACAAAATTTACTTTTATTAACATCAGTAACGTGCAAAATCTAATTTTCATATAGAAAATTAATATATCTTACTCTTACTAAATGTACCATTAATCTTCTATTATTAGTATTATACAGAACTGACTGACAACTTCATTGATTTGTGACTTTTCTGAAACAGTGCAAAACTTTGATGTTTTAAAATAGTTATTTTATCATTTCAAAATGTAAAGCAAGTAGAAATGAATGACTAATAAGCACTCCTTTGCTGCCATCTATTGGTTATAGTGGTAATATGATGTATTTTTAATTTTACATACGTGTTTGTTTATCACAAAACCATATTTGATATACATTTTTCCCATTAAACATAACATTTAAACTATATGATTTTTAGAGCTTTAAAGTGCTGGAAATAGTTGTGTGGAATACTTGAAAGTCATTGAATAGTTCTAGAAAAGGTTGTACAAACCATGAAATTGGTATTTTTGAGTGCTTAAACTCACAATAGATCAAAGTTAGTGATAATGTCACTTTCTATATAGCAATAATGTATTCGCTGTTTGAATAACCATGTAAAGGAAAATTAATTATCAATTTATAATGTTTTTATTAAATTGTAATCACGTGCAAATTCAGTCCCATTAAACATATTTTATTACCCTACATGACGTCTGGTTGTTGCCTAAAAAGTATTATGATGTTTAATAGATTTGGCTGCTTTTAGCCTTACCCTGGAGTTGGTTCACCCTCCGGCTATGCATACATTCATATAAACTCCTACTACCCCTAATTGTATCACAATTTGTTTAGCATCTCAGTTTAGCATTTTATATATCTGTATACTTTATAATTGCACTGTACTTGGAGCGGACCTGACCTACATTTCACTGCTGGTTATACCCTGTATAATTGTGTATGTGACAAATAAAAATCTTGAATCTAGCATTTTAATAGTCACATATTTGAATCGATTTTCAACCGGCTCGCGGTTAATCGTTACATCCCTAGGTGAATTAGCAGAAGACAATCCATCGTTTGGCGCTCAGTGTGAAATCACCATTTGTCGCCGATTCGCCTCGCTTTTTTGCATCGCACTCAATATGAAACTACCTTTAAAGGGACAGAACATGCTGCTGCTTGTCATTAAAGGGATAGTTCACCCTAAAATTTCTGTCATTATTTACTCGCTAACATGTTCCAAACCTGTTTTAATATCCTTCTTGAAGATATTTTGAAGAATGTGGGTAACCAAACAGTAGGTGGTCCACATTTGTTAGTGAAAAAAACAAAAAAAAAAAACAGCAACGGTTTGGTTTTTCACTGAACACTCATAAACGCACATATGTGTAGGCTGCATTCAAGCTGCTCACATATTATTGTAGAACAGTTTGCGCTGAATACAGTGTAATCAGCCTTTAGACATCAATTATTATTATTTTTTAGATACAGAAAAAACACAAATGTCAGGGCATGTAAAAAAAAACTTCCCAGAGGGTTAAAGCTTTGTAAGCCTAACGTACCACATTCATTAAATATGAATGAAGAATAAACACCAACCTCCTTGTTCCTCCTGTTTTATTCTCTGGGTTTCTGGTTCCTCGTGTTTTATTCTCCAGGTTTCTGGTTCCTCGTGTTTTATTCTCCGGGTTTCTGGTTCCTCGTGTTTTATTCTCCGGGTTTCTGGTTCCTCGTGTTTTATTCTCTGGGTTTCTGGTTCCTCGTGTTTTATTCTCCGGGTTTCTGGTTCCTCGTGTTTTATTCTCCGGGTTTCTGGTTCCTCGTGTTTTATTCTCCATGTTTCTGGTTCCTCGTGTTTTATTCTCCAGGTTTCTGGTTCCTCGTGTTTTATTCTCCAGGTTTCTGGTTCCTCGTGTTTTATTCTCCAGGTTTCTGGTTCCTCCTGTTTTATTCTCCAAGTTTCTGGTTCCTCCTGTTTTATTCTCCAGGTTTCTGGTTCCTCCTGTTTTATTCTCCAGGTTTCTGGTTCCTCGTGTTTTATTCTCCAGGTTTCTGGTTCCTCCTGTTTTATTCTCCAGGTTTCTGGTTCCTCGTGTTTTATTCTCCAGGTTTCTGGTTCCTCGTGTTTTATTCTCCAGGCTTCTGGTTCCTCCTGTTTTATTCTCCAAGTTTCTGGTTCCTCCTGTTTTATTCTCCAGGTTTCTGGTTCCTCCTGTTTTGTTCTCCAGGTTTCTGGGTCCTCGTGTTTTATTCTCCAGGTTTCTGGTTCCTCGTGTTTTATTCTCCATGTTTCTGGTTCACTGGTGTTCTCCTCACTCTCTTCTTTAACAAACACCATCTTCACAGCAGATCTCAGTTCAGATGATACTCCTCCAGATATTCCTGCTTGCTTCAAAACTTAGTCCTGATTGTGAGGATGAAAATATTACAGGTATTTACTGACCTGATTCAAAAAACTGTATTTTTCTGCTTACAGAAACAACATTTCCAACAGTTTGTATTGAGCCAGCATCAGGACAAAACAACAGACAGCGCGGTAAACTAATCTTCTTCCTCTGAGGTTTAATGGTGTTTGTCAAACAAAACCTATGTGTTTTAGCGCCACCCGCTGGACTGGAGTGAAGCGGAGAGAGGAGGAAAATCATACGGGAGAAATTACTTAGTAGTCTGTAAGGTGCGCTGTTTTTTCCTTAAAAAAACAAAAACAAAATTCCACGATCTGCATAACTAAATGAAAATAATTTAAAATTATAGGCCTGGTTTCACAGACAGGGCTTAGACTAAATCTGGATTACTGCATAGTTCAATTAGGACAATTATATAATTTTTATAAATGTGCCATAGGAAACCAAACAAACATTACTGGCGTCCATATTGAGACAAAAGAAAGGCATTGATATATTTTAAGATCAATCAGTGCAAGTTTCAGATGAAACAGCTCAAACCAAGGGCCTGTGGGACTCATTTTCAGCCCTGGAGTTTCATGTCTTAGACCGGCCCACTTTAGTTCATGTTTGACTATATTAAAATAATGTAATTAAAAGCTCAGTCTGCATTAGTGCACTGTTGTGTTGACAATTGTATTTTTAAAGTAAATAAGGGACAGAATAAGGGATGCTCAAAATATTTGTACTGTACCATAATGTATGTCTGCCTGCAGTTAAAAAGTTCTCATAAATAATCACATTTGTTTTGCTTAATCTAGGGTATTTATTTACAATTTGAATTAAAAATTTTTTTAATGTCATACAAAAATGTCGTCAGCCTGAGTAAATTTTATCATTTTAGAATAATGAAGTAGTAGTGTAGTAATTTAGGAGGTGAAAATACTGTGAAATTACATACAAATGGCATGAAATTTGAAAGCATAACTGAACGTCTATTAAACACCAGTCAATAAAGCATTTTGTTTTAATACAGTGGCACTTAGGCTACATGTTTTAACTAATATTTTATTGCAACCATATAGCCTATGAATGAATGAAAATGCATGTTTTTCAAATAAAGAAAACTGAGTGTGGGCTGTTTCTGCTGCTTGAATTTGTAGTCTAGTCTAAGAATAGGCTACACAAATTATTATTATTATTATTATTATCAGGGCCGCGTTATCCCAGTGGGCAACATGGGCTGCAGCCCAGGGCCCCGACCACCAGGGGGCCCCCGAGACAATTCTCTTTTGCATTTAAAACACGTTTTGATCGAAGTATTATGCGCAGCTACGTAGAGCATCTTCTCACACACTCGAACAGTTCAGCGGAACACGCAGATGTCAAAATGTCGAACGAAAATGTAAGAAATATGACTGGTGGTAAAAAGAGAAAAGAGCAGCAAAAAAAAACTGAGAAATTAAGAAACTCTGAGAAAAATGCCGAAGCTTACGACTTTCTTTAAAAGAAAGATCCAGAAGAACCCATAGAAGTTGACAGTGACATTTTGCATGTGTGACACTCACAAAATATGTTTTTGAGATGATAACTTTTGTTTCTTTTCTTTCTATTGCAATTGTATTTTATTTTATTCCGATTTATAGAATTGAATACTAATGAGAGATTACAAAGAAGCACAATAATATGCTGTTTCATAAAATGGACACAGGGTGGCAGCACCCACTATCAGCGGCACTCTGGGACTCTTAGCAACGCGCAGAGCAAGGTGAGCTCATAATCCGAATGAATGGAGAATGAGCAAACGTTGTCCTGCGTCGCTGATTTCTATCTAATATTTCCAATATTTCCAGGTTAGTTACACGACTTTTAGGTGACTACAGATGTTTATAAGCTAATATGAGTCCCCGGTGATGTGTGGTCTGTAAACTAAAAGTATGTCAAATGTGTAAACGGTTAAGTCTGATGGTACGTAGCTAAGAAAATGGCGGCCGACTCCGCATCAATTGTTTCTTTTGTTTGTTCCTTGCGGCTCCGGGGCATTTGTGAGTTATTGCTGTGTGTGTGTAGTACAATGTTTAAAGGTTAGTAAGTTATTTCGAATGTATAGAGTAAGACCAGTTACGGCTGCAGCCTTGTTAATGGCACACGTTAATATTAGACAATGATACAGTGTCAGTTCATAGGAGTGGGCGCCAAGTTATGAAACAGATATGTTTATTGAAGTTTGTGTTCATGTAGTGTGAATGTAATACAGTTTAACTGCAAATGAGATTTATTCTGTTGTATAAAGTGAACACTTATAAAATGTACAGTTAGTACAAAAATACTCTTTAGATGAGAGGACAAAGATGTGATTTAAAGGGAAAATGTTTGTTTTTGGTTTTATACAAATTTTGATAAGTTGATGTTTGGAAAATATGTGAGGATACATGTATGTGAAAACAGACCTTGGAAGAATATATGGCTTCATGTTATCCAAATGTGGGTATAACCTGTGCTTCAATGTAAAGCAGAAAAAATAACAGAAAATAATTCATGATTGCAGATTCAAAGTTAAAATGAAGTTAAAAAAATAAATATAATCCGAATGAATGGAGAATGAGCAAACGTTGTCCTGCGTCGCTGATTTCTATCTAATATTTCCAATATTTCCAGATTTCCAGCACTCCTATCAGAGGATTAC
This sequence comes from Barbus barbus, assembly GCF_936440315.1. Lineage (NCBI taxonomy): Eukaryota > Metazoa > Chordata > Actinopteri > Cypriniformes > Cyprinidae > Barbus > Barbus barbus. Next base: position 43,652,041 of record NC_136731.1, read on the forward strand.
ACATATATATCTGCCAGCGGAGACCTAGCCGGGACCCGCTACAGATTCTTGGGGGCTCGTCCGGGATCCTTCGGCGCCACCTATTGGAGCGGGAGCCGAGTGATGACAATGCTGACCAGCAACTAGCCCTGTCCAGCTGTGGGGGACTGCGATCGTGGACGAGTGGAGATCTGCGATCCAGAGCAGACTACGCCATCACCGAACTGGGTTGTCAGCCGTGAGGGAGACGAGGAGCCATCATGTCGAGTGGTGGGAGGAAGAGCCTAGTGTGGGACATTAGGAAGGGCCTACTCACCTTGTCAGCTGAAGAGCTTCTTCGAGTCGCCAGAGCGGTGAATCCAGTGTCGGACGTGGACCAGTCAGAGCTTGTGGAGGGAGATCAGGAGGAATGCTACGATCATATCAACTCGTTCATGTACAGTAAGCAGTTACTTGAAACAGAGGATGAGGGAATGGCCCAGTTGCTGATGTTAAAAGATGCTATTGATGATGTAGTGAAATGTCGTGATGATGATATGTCACTTCTAAATGTAAAGGGTGATTCTGAGTTGCATACTGGGCAGAGTGGTGATAAGCTTGATGACCATGTTGATTTTTCTAAGGGTTTTGTCATTATCCAAACACCTCCTGAAATCATCACAGACACTCACAAGCAGAGTCGACACACACCTATTTCAGTCAGTACTGCATCGCCTAGTGATATAGCTGAACTAGATCCAGGCTCAGTTAAGGCTACAATGTCGAATGCACCTGACACAACGAACGCTGATTTGCTTAAAGTGCTCGCTAGCTACGAAGAGCTTAGCAAGAAACTCATACAGCGTATACCAGTACATGCTTCGCCGCCACAGACACATATACCCCGATCCTCAGCCCTGCTTAGGCAGCCAGACAGAAACCCACCGGGTGAACCTGCCTCTCAGTCGGCTCGCGAGGCGATGGTGTCCTTAAGGGAACTCCGTTACCTTCCTCGGGGAGAGTTTAAAGTGCAAGGCGGGCAGGTCGGTGATCAATCCTCAGATATCAGCTACAATAATGTCTGCAGGCAAATTGATGATGGAATCAGAGAAGGATTCTCCGACTCAGAGATTGTTCGTGGTGTGCTCAAAATCATAAGACCAGGCATATTCAAAGAGATGTTGATAAACAAAGACGACATGGCAGTGACTGAACTCAAGGGATTTCTCCAAACCCACCTAAGAGAAAGGAACAGCACAGAGCTATTCCAAGAGTTGATGTGTACAAAACAGGATGAGAACGAGACACCACAACAATTTCTCTATCGTGTGATAGGGTTGAAACAACGCATCCTATTGACATCAAGATTGGCTGACACTGACGTTAAATACTCTGCAGCTACAGTGCAAGATGTTTTCCTACATACAGTGTACCAAGGCTTTGGACACAAATACACTGACATACGCAGAGAGCTCAAACCTTTGTTGGCAAACAGTGGGATCACTGATGAGATGATTCTGCGTCATGTGATGAAAATCACTAGTGAAGAAAACGAGAGGATGAAAAGACTTGGCTTGTCCCGCCGGCAGACTGTAACAAATGCGCACAGCGCACAGCTCGAGCCTGATGTGGTAAAGACACCGAGCACAAAGTCAGAGAGTGTAGGGTCCAAGTCAAGTCAAACAAAACCAGATCCTCTGAGAGACCTCACGACCAAAGTAGAGGAGCTTACCAGACTGGTTGAGACCATGCAAAAACAAAACCAACACGAGCTAACCCACAATGGGCGCCAGTACAGTCAAAATAGAACACAATCTAAACGTGGAAAACCCTATGGCTGTCCAAGCTGCGTGGAACAAAACAGACAAGACTGTAAACACTGTTTCACCTGTGGGGAAGAAGGACATCATGCAGCAGGTTGTCTAAAGCGACCAAAGAGACAGGGAAACTCCAATCGGGCACTAGAGAGGGACATCTAGTGACCGAGTCTGAGAATAAGTCCCAACCAGAAAGTGAGGTCAGCAATGACAAAATACGCTCCTCTTCACCCTCAACCCCAGTAACGACAAGCACATTAAGTCACTGTAACCAAGTAGCTCAGCTCCCTCCCCAGTCACCACGTGTAGCTAAAGCTAGAGCTGTTGCTGGCCTGATTGGGAAAAAGGCCCTAGTTCAGAGCTATCTAAATGGTTTAGCAGTCACTTCTTTGCTCGACTCTGGGTCACAAGTCAGTATAGTCAGCCGTGCCTGGAAAGAAGAGTACCTACCTGACCTCAGTATTCACTCAGTTTCGGAGATCTTAGGGGAGGAGGAACTGAAAGTTATTGCAGCAAATGGCAGTCTCATTCCATATGATGGGTGGGTAGCTATTACAGTGAACTTGCCAGGGAATTTGGACCCCAACCTGTCCATTAGTGTCCCATTCCTCCTCAGCAGCTACCCCATGGACAGACCCTTGATTGGCTTTAATGTTTTGGAAGTACTGATTAGTGGCAAACCAGAGAGACTAGTGCCGGTACTTGCTAGCCTTCTTAGCAATGCCATATCTGTTCCCAAAGAAACAGCTGAAGCCCTCGTCAACTTTATTCAGACGGCCAAGCCAGTCATGCAGCAGGGACGCTTAAGAACAGGTGCCAAGGATATCGTGCTCTCAGCTGGTCAAGTGTTGTGGGTGAGGTGTCGGGTTCCGTCAAACATGGATGCCTCTACCCGATTAGTGTTGTTCGAGACAGATGAAGACAGCCTATCGTCTGGACAGTGGGATGCAGGGCCAGGTTTGTTTGAAATTCAGAACCCAACCAAGCCCTATGTCACCATTCCAATTGGTAATAACACCAATCATGACATCACAATACCACGTAAAACAGCTCTAGGGATCCTGCAGCTTGCTGAAAATGTGGTGGAGGCAGATATCCTGGACAAATCACAGCCTACAGCGACTGTCAGTCAGGCCACCACCACTCAGGTCAGCAACCCTGATCCACCTCTGTGGGACCCACCTGTAAACCTCGACCATCTGGAGGAAGAACAGCAAGAGACTGCTAGAAAGATGCTTCATGAGGAGTCAAACGCCTTTGCAAGGGATGGAAATGACCTTGGCTGTATCCCAAATTTGCAAATGGTGATCAACCTCAACGACGATGTTCCTGTGCAGAGAGCGTACACATCCATTCCCAAACCACTGTTTAAAGAAGTAAAAGATTACATTCAAGATCTTCTTGTAAAGGGTTGGATAGTGAAATCGAAGTCTGCCTATTCTGCCCCAGTTGTATGTGTGCGGAAGAAGGACGGCACTCTTCGCCTATGCATAGACTATCGTCTCCTAAACCAAAAAACAGTACCCGACAGACATCCACTGCCGCGAATACAGGATTTGATAGATACGTTAGGTGGGTACTCAATGTTCAGTATACTTGACCAAGGTAAAGCTTACCACCAGGGGTTTATGGCAGAAGGGTCACGCCATCTCACTGCCTTTATCACCCCCTGGGGGCTCTACGAATGGGTAAGGATCCCATTTGGACTTTCTAATGCACCTGCCGCTTTTCAAAGGAGCATGGAGGAGATGTTAGGCTCTCTGAGAGACGAGTACTGCATCCCGTATCTGGATGACCTACTGTGCTACTCCGGATCTTTCAGTGACCACGTGGAGGTGATTCGCAAGGTCCTCCAAGCACTGCAGCATCATGGGGTGAAGCTACGGGCAGAAAAGTGCGAGATGTTTCAGAAGGAGGTTCGCTATGTTGGACGCTTGGTGTCGGCAGAGGGAGTTCGAATTGACCCCAAAGACCTCGAGGCAGTGATAGCTTTAAAAACCAAAACGCCCCAAACAGTTGGTGACCTCCGACGGGTTCTCGGCTTCCTGAGTTATTACCGCTCCTACATACAGGACTTTGCTAAAATAGCAAAACCATTGTATGAGCTGCTCCAACTTAAGTCCTCCATGCCTCAACCCCTTCCACGTCACTTTAAGTCCAAGGGTCCACAACTCCCGTCCAAAACAGCCATCATATGGAAGGCTGATCACCAAAGCACCTTGGAAAGGCTTGTCAGTATGCTGATCAACCCCCCAGTCCTCGCATACCCCAACTTCGAGGAGCCATTCGTCCTACACACGGATGCATCGGAGAAAGGACTCGGGGCAATCCTCTATCAGCGACAGTGTGGGAAAATGCGAGTCATTGGATATGGATCACGAACTCTGACACCGGCTGAACGGAACTACCGACTCCACAGCGGAAAACTTGAGTTCCTTGCTTTGAAGTGGGCAGTATGTGAGAAGTTTAGAGACTATCTCTTCTATGCTCCACATTTCACCATCTACACTGATAACAATCCGCTTACTTACGTCATGAGCACTGCAAAACTCAATGCAGTTGGACATCGCTGGGTTGGAGAATTGTCAGAGTTCCACTTCAATATTAAATACAGACCTGGAAAAAACAATATAGACGCCGACACACTCTCACGCATCCCACTCGATATTGACAACTATGTGGCGACATGCACGGAGGAGCTGTCTCAGGATGTGCTGCATGCGACTTGGGAAGGGGGTAGAGCAGCCCAGAAGAAAGATGTAGCCTGGATAGCTGCACTTTACACCACCTCTGCTGATGTCATGCCACAGCCTCATTCACTCTTGCCTGAAATAAGCCACGAAGAGCTGGCAAAAGCCCAACGAGATGACCCCGGAATAGGGGAAATAATGAGACTAAAAGAGACAAATAATGTTCTGACTGATGTGGTCAGAAGGTCAGTGAGTGGGCTCACTCGCAAGCTCCTTCATGAGTGGAGTCAACTACATTTGGAGAATGGAGTCCTGTACCGCCAAACACCAGAAAGAAAACAGTTAGTCCTACCCACCAAGTACCGGTCAGTTGCCCTAAAACATCTCCATGACAACATGGGGCACGTTGGCACAGAACGTGTGCTCCACCTCGCCAGGGAACGTTTTTATTGGCCACACATGAAGAGATGCATAGAGGAGTATGTCACAAGAAAATGTAGTTGCATAAAACAAAAGAAACCCACCACACACATACGCGCGCCAATGGGTGGCCTGACTTCTGCCTCCCCTCTCGATCTGGTTTGCATAGACTACTTACATCTGGAGAAAAGCAAAGGAGGCTATGAGTACATTCTGGTAGTAATAGACCATTTTACCAGATTTGCTCAGGCTTACCCAACTAAAAATAAATCGGGACAAACTGCAGCTGAACGGATATACAACGACTACATACCTCGTCTGGGTTATCCAAATCGTCTCCACCATGATCAAGGACGCGAGTTTGAGAACAACCTTTTCCGCACCCTTGGACGGCTGTCAGGGGTCGGACACTCACGAACATCCCCATACCACCCACAATGTAACCCCGCTGAGCGGTTCAACCGCACACTACTGCAAATGTTACGGACACTGACAGACAGAGAAAAGGAGAGATGGAAAGAACATCTGCCACAAATGATACACGCATATAACTGTACTCGCCACGAGTCCACCGGATACTCACCTCATTACCTGCTGTATGGGCAACACCCCCGTCTCCCCGTGGATCTCTTGTTTGGATTATTGGGAAACACCGAATCAGTGACACACAAAGGATATGTGGATAAATGGTCAAAAAGGATGACGGAAGCGTACAAGATTGCAAACAAATCCAGCCTGTCATCAAGTGCAAAGAACAAGTCCTACTATGATCAAAAGGTGAGGGGTGTGGTCCTCAGATCAGGAGATCGAGTACTGGTTCGAAACATGGGTGAGCGAGGCGGACCCGGTAAGCTACGCTCATACTGGGAGAAGAGGATCTATGTGGTGAAGGAGCAGATCTCAGACAATCCGGTATATGTCATTCATCCTGAGGGAGACCCAAATGCAAGGAACAGAACCATACACAGAAACTTGTTACTGTTAGTAAATGACTTGCCTGTTGAGAGCCCAGCACAGTCAGCTGATTCTGTTGTAACTCCCCATCAGAGACAAAAGCAACCTCAACAGAGGGCAAGCTCTGCTGACAATGATGGAATACCGGATACTGATGATGATGATGAGTGGACAGGAGGTTATTGGCTGAGAACACCTGTAGTCAGGATGGAAAATGATCAAGATGGACATGGCAGATCAGCGGCCTCAGGGAAAGAGCAAAGTCCAGTGTCAAAGTCATTTCCTGCAACAGTGCCTGGTCAGACTCCAACGAAACCGACCATGACCCACAAAGAATGTCCAAATACATTACCGACGAGAGAAACTGGACCTATGGACACATACTTACCAGATGGACGAGAGACACCTGAAAGAGACAATACACACACAGATGAGACAAACCTACCTGAAAGAGACAATACACACACGGATGGTACAAACCTACCTGAAAGAGAGCATGAACAAAACATTCCTGTAAAAGAGGATAAACAAAGCTCAAACGACAGAAAAGTGGAATTAGTGGGAGATGAATCACAGACAAGTGAACAACCTGATGTCACTTACCTACCTCAGCTCCAGGATGGGAAAAATGGACATGCTGAACAAGTACAGGAGGGAAGACCGAGTTATCCCTCTATTATGACTTGGCCTGTGGAAGATGCACACAGAGAGGTTAGGAGGTCGACCAGAGAGAGGAGACCGAGGCCGATTTTCACTTATGATTCACTGGGCCAACCTTCAATACAGACCCATGTAGATTCCATTTCCTCACCGATTACCTCGGGCCCCCTGCCTTTCATGCCACACATAACCAGACAGTTCATCCTACCTGCTTCTTACGCACCACAATTGTACATGCCCTACACATACTACATGCCAGTCACCACACAAGTTTATTAGAAAAAAAGAAAAGAGAAAAAAAAAAGTTTTTTTTGTTGTTGTAACAAATGTCGGGAGCCATTTTTGTTTGTTGGGGTGGATGTGACACTCACAAAATATGTTTTTGAGATGATAACTTTTGTTTCTTTTCTTTCTATTGCAATTGTATTTTATTTTATTCCGATTTATAGAATTGAATACTAATGAGAGATTACAAAGAAGCACAATAATATGCTGTTTCATAAAATGGACACAGGGTGGCAGCACCCACTATCAGCGGCACTCTGGGACTCTTAGCAACGCGCAGAGCAAGGTGAGCTCATAATCCGAATGAATGGAGAATGAGCAAACGTTGTCCTGCGTCGCTGATTTCTATCTAATATTTCCAATATTTCCAGGTTAGTTACACGACTTTTAGGTGACTACAGATGTTTATAAGCTAATATGAGTCCCCGGTGATGTGTGGTCTGTAAACTAAAAGTATGTCAAATGTGTAAACGGTTAAGTCTGATGGTACGTAGCTAAGAAAATGGCGGCCGACTCCGCATCAATTGTTTCTTTTGTTTGTTCCTTGCGGCTCCGGGGCATTTGTGAGTTATTGCTGTGTGTGTGTAGTACAATGTTTAAAGGTTAGTAAGTTATTTCGAATGTATAGAGTAAGACCAGTTACGGCTGCAGCCTTGTTAATGGCACACGTTAATATTAGACAATGATACAGTGTCAGTTCATAGGAGTGGGCGCCAAGTTATGAAACAGATATGTTTATTGAAGTTTGTGTTCATGTAGTGTGAATGTAATACAGTTTAACTGCAAATGAGATTTATTCTGTTGTATAAAGTGAACACTTATAAAATGTACAGTTAGTACAAAAATACTCTTTAGATGAGAGGACAAAGATGTGATTTAAAGGGAAAATGTTTGTTTTTGGTTTTATACAAATTTTGATAAGTTGATGTTTGGAAAATATGTGAGGATACATGTATGTGAAAACAGACCTTGGAAGAATATATGGCTTCATGTTATCCAAATGTGGGTATAACCTGTGCTTCAATGTAAAGCAGAAAAAATAACAGAAAATAATTCATGATTGCAGATTCAAAGTTAAAATGAAGTTAAAAAAATAAATATAATCCGAATGAATGGAGAATGAGCAAACGTTGTCCTGCGTCGCTGATTTCTATCTAATATTTCCAATATTTCCAGATTTCCAGCACTCCTATCAGAGGATTACACATATATATCTGCCAGCGGAGACCTAGCCGGGACCCGCTACACATGTTCAGAAGAAGTGGTGTGAAAATGTAAACAGGTTTGTGTAAGTAAATTGCTCAGTGCAAGGAAAGAGAAGTAATGGGAACCGCTATTTCTTTTTTCATGTGTCTAATAGACATGAACAAGTTCTTTGAAAACCATCTATGACCTTTGAAACATGTCTACTCTTCATGCCCTGTGTTAACTATGGTTTCACTAATAATAAACATATAAGCATCCATATTTGTCCATGTTGATTAGAGTATTAAAACATGTTGAGTATTCATTTAAGGTACATTTAGAACAGATAAAAATATGTGATTAAGTTGCGATTATTTGCGAGTTAACTCATGACAATCCAGCGATTAATCGCGATTAAATATTTAAATCGATGGACAGCCATAAGTTAAAATGACTAAAATTAAATGTAGGCTTACGCTTGTAACTCATCAGTGGACTTTTCTTGTCTGTATAGGCTATATTCACACTTTTCTCATTCTCACTAATTCAATATTTTAAAGATCACTGCATGCTAATCAAACGATTCGTCGGACCCGAGTAGGTATCAGTCTTTGCTTTCATCTTTCTCTACTGAAGTCCACACTGCCAAATCCTCACACTTACACAACAAGATCAGCAGCGCTCCAGACATGCGTAATCTCTTCAGAACATTTCATTCTCTCCTCTGTCCCCCTCCTCCACCTCGATAACATTTGTAAATTGCTTTGGATAAAAGCATCTGCTAAATGATTAAATGTAAATGTAAATAAGCAGAGTAGTGTTTTAAGTGGCAAACGGTTCAGTGTTTGTCTGTTTCTGCATCATCTTGACTCTGGAATTGGTTCAGACGTAGAGAACAATGTAGGTACAGCTATTCCAGCAGTGATTCGGTAGCTGTAGCTCCACGGATCAGTTCAGTGTCATCAAAGCATCCTCAGTGTGGACAGAGAATGGTTGACTTTGAAGCGCAACACTCTCTGCATTACATCTTCTGTAACCTGATGTTTGTCATGTGCTCATCACACAAGAATTCACTACAACCTTTTTGTTTATTTCCAAGTTTTTCACAGAAATGTTGTTAAGCCTGATTGTGGATGATGTCACAGTGGTGGACGTGTCTTATCTCATCAAACTGGACTCGTCGTCTGCTCAGTAACTTCCCCATTCAACAGCGGCGTCACAATCGTTGGTTCATTCACTCCTTCAGCTGCGGAATCTGAAAGAAAATCACAGAAATTAAAGTGAAAGAAGCAGTTCATCTTTTTGTTGACCTCAGACAATAAGATTTTCAGTGAATAAAGACTTAAATTTCTGCTCTTTTCCTCACAAACAGCATGATCAGGAATATGTTTTGTGGCGTTTTGACCATTTTAAGTTATCAACAGATGTGATAACTGAACATGAATGGGTTTCTTTTGTTATAATAACCAGCTGATTGCACATTTGGCCTTACTTCAAATGTACAGAACAGACACTCAAGAAATAGTTGCTCTTATTTTTGATTAAATGTGCAATAAGAAGAAACACCGTAAAGTCACATTATAAAGTTTTGTCTCAACAATTAAACACAGAGAAAATAATGCAAAAACTCCACTGACATGACCACTAGATATGCTTTTTTTTGACATTTTTGAAATTTAACAAAAATTATTTTCATTACAACATTTTGCAAATTCTTAAAACTCTCTCTTGAAAAAAAACCACCCTTAGTGGTTCATGCTGCTCATATAATCTGATATTCACAAACACAGACAAGTGGAAAACCCTGTTGAAGTCTGTTGCATAAATAAATAAACACACACACACACACACACACACACACATTTGTTTCTGTGAATTGTGGGGATTTTCCGACTCCTATTACTTTTATACTGAACAAATGATATTTTCTATCCCCTAAACCTAAACCTACCTCTTACAGAAAACCTGTTGGCATTGTTACACTTTCAGATAAACATTTACTATTTTTAATAATTGTTTTCCCTCGTGGGGACCACAAGCTGGTCCTCACAATGTCAAACATTTCAGGTTTTAATATCCTTGTGGGGACATTTGGTCCCCACAATGTAGCATAAACAAGCACATACACACACACACATATTAATAAAAGCTGTCCTACTCACTAGTGACAGCCACATTGAATCTTCTGAATGTGGTCTGTTCGTTATTGATGATTTGCAGTTCAAAATGTCCAGAGTCTGTGATTCTGATGTTTCTGATGGTCAGCGATCCAGTCTTCATGTTCAGCTTCAGTCGGTCTGTAAATCTCTGTAAGTTCACAAGCCACTGAATGAATTCTGTTTGCATTTTCAATATCACATACATTTACATGAGATTTGTTTTTTTGTTTTTTTAATGTAATGGCTAATGCCGTAAAGTATACAGGGAATCCTCTTGGTCCAGATTTATTATTTAGATAAAATAATCAACAGTCAAATACAAACTGAGTTGTAAACAAACATTTTAGTTAAATTTTTTATTAATTTACTCTTAATGAAATAAGCCACTTTTGTTACTACAGTTGGTTAAATATAAACATTTTAACAACTGCGTCATAAAATTTAGTGGGTCCATGAAACGACTAAAAATGTTATATTATTCTGCCGGGCCAGTAGATGGCAAAGTCACTTTGTAAAAAAAAAAAACACTATCATTTTCACAAATTTGCATTTTTGTTTTTCAGAAAACTTATACCTTGAAACCCATTTTCAAAAGTTTGCTTTTCAGCAAACCCCCCACAACACTTTTATTTAGTAAATGGACAGTCAAAACGCATAAAATGTCTTGTTTTAGTTGAAAACTGTAAATGGATTAATAAAGATGTAGCCTTAAGAAATGAAGATACATTAAAATTAAGTAATCAACATTGTCAAAGACAATCTATGATTCCTTTTCTCGTCTTCTGACTTATTTCTCCTCAAATTATGCCTATTCATTCATGCAATATTACAGCTTTAATCTCATAATTGTATAGGCTTTATTCTCATAACATTATGAATGACATGGTCCTATACTTGCAAGCAGTCTAAAAGAAATGTAATATTTGAGCACTCTGAGAATGTGTTTCAGATCATAGGCACACTGGAAGAGTTGAGATATACTTACCATTGACAGTAAGAATGAATCTTTTGTGTTTGGTTTTTATAGTGCTTCTGCTGCTGGTGTTTAGTTTATAGAGTCCAGAGTGAATAGTTCTGACGTTACTGATAGTGAGATCTCCAGTTCTATCATCCAGCATCAGTTTGCTGCTGAATCTCCCATCAGCACCCGCAAATGTACATGGCCTTCTGGTGCCTCCACTGATTTCAACAATGCGATTGTCTTCAGTTTCATAGCACCACTCAATCATTTCATTAGCATTTATTTCAGTGAGACCAGTGCGTAGAGTTGAGGAATCTCCCTCCGTCACCGTCTCTTCCTTTTCTTCACCTGACACAGCTTCACATAGAAACAAAGAACAGAAATGTGTTCATGAGGGTCAAAGTCCGTGTCAGGAAAGTCATTCGGTCTCTCAGGCAGCTGTTTCAGTCGAGCAAGTGGAGCTGTTTTGAATAATTTAGAATATGAAAATTTGAAATGTCATATTTCCAATGAAATCTGACACCAACTGACTCATAAATTGTGTTTCTCAAATCATTTAAAAAACTGTATTTGATGACTTTATCAATCGGTGACAAGCTCATTTATTTATTAATGCAGGAGTAGAAGGCAAGCAGCTTGTCAAACTACAGATTCAGAGTACTGGACTCTAACATACTGTAAATGGACAAACAAGTGACTCGAAATAATTAAAGAAGGTTTGGAGGAGATGGATATCTTGTTTAAAGTAAATAATACTTACCCACTTGCTTTTTTAATTTAGAGATCCTTTGGCGATAGTAAATCAGAGCCAAAGCTGCAGCCACAAGCAGCAAAACAGGAACTAAAACCCCAAAAAAGATTCCTACTATAGCACCTGAAGAAAGACCTGGATCTGGGACAGCTATAAAGAGAGTCAGTGAATGTAATAATCTGAAACGACTTCACATGTATGCTAGCAATACCATATGCTGAGACTTGTTCATTCAGTTCCTCACCATTGACAGAAAGAAGGAATCGCTGTGAGCTCTCATGGCCTCTGATCTGGAGCTCATAAAGTCCAGCGTGTTCAGTTCTGCTGTTCTTGATAGTCAGAGATCCGTTCTGATTCAGCTGCAGGCGATCTCTGAATCTCTCATCAGCATTGTTTAATGAGATTTCACCTGTTTCACTGTCGATTTTAGCTAGGAGGATTCCTTTATCTCCAAACCTCCACAGCATCAGAGCATCTTTGTGCATTTCAGCATCAATATGTAGAGTGACAGGATCTCCTTCTGTCACTGATACTGACACTGATTTCTCTCCATCCATCTCAGCAACCACACCTGCAAACAAGCAGAACGTTAAAGGTCCCATGACATGCTGTTTTTTGGATGTTTTTATATAGGCCTAAGTGGTCCCTAGTACTGTATCTTAAGTCTTTTTCCCGAAATTCAGCCTTGGTGCAGAATTTCAGCTGCTATAAGCCAGTCCCACAATGAGCTTTCCTTAGGACGAGCCATTTCTGTGTCTGTAGCTTTAAATGCTAATGATGAGGAGAGAGGCGGGGCAAGATGGAGGGTGGGTGTGTGTCCTGCAGCTTGCGGCCATGGTACAATGCGCTAGTGATGGGAAGTTCGGATCATTTTACCGACTCGGACCTTTGAGTCTCGTTCAGCAAAATGAACGAATCTTTTGTCGAGTCATTTCGTTCATTTTAGCAAAATATAATTCAAATGTTATGTGTTACTTTCCAAACACATCTACTACTTATGCAAACGTTTATCACACTACAAACAATACTAAACTATAATGCTATAAGAAACAGAAAATATTACTTAATTGTTTACCTGGGTCTTTAGTCTATGATTAGCGCACCACCTCTTATCTGACAAGTGTTCGGATTTGAGTCGTTCGTTCATCACGTGACAGCCCCGTACGCTTAACCAATGCAGCCTGAGCCGGAAAGAGAATTGATTAGTTCTTCTATATCGAGTCTCGGGTTTGAGTCGTTCGTTCATCACGTGACAGCCCCATACGCTTAACCAATGCAGCGTGAGCCGGAAAGAGAATTGATTAGTTCTTCTATATCGAGTCTCGGGTTTGAGTCGTTCGTTCATCACGTGACAGCCCCATACGCTTAACCAATGCAGCGTGAGCCGGAAAGAGAATTGATTAGTTCTTGATCGAGTCTCGGGTTTGAGTCGTTCGTTCTTTTGTCACGTGACCACTTGCCGGATCAGTACATATCAAATAGGCTACTATAAAGTAAAACTGTATTTTTTGTATGTTGGATCATATTTAAGAATTATCATAAAATTATCAAAATATGTGTAATAAGCATTTTCCTAGAAATAAAAATGGTCTGTTCATTTTATTTATTTTAAAGCTTATTTATTTTATTATAAAAAAAAGCCTAGCTTGTTGTGCAGTATTTTGTTTTAGTTTTTTAAGGCTCTGTGGCTTTAGTATATTTTAATTTTCTTGTATTTTTTATTTAAATAGTTTAAATTCATTTTGGAATAGTTATCCTCTTTGCTATAGCTTTTTCTGGCACAAAAATAAACAATAAAAAAACAATTCAGGAGTGTGTACAGAGTGTTAATGTCTAAAGTGTCATATGTTACAAAAGTATAGTAAGTAACACTATAGTCCAATCTAAAGGGTTAACTCAAAAGACATAAATACAACAAGGTATTGTATTTTATGAAGATTAGACTAAAAAAAATAAATAAAAACAAAGCATAACAAGTCAAGTCTGCTTTGTCAATTCTTCCACGTGTGCAGTACATACATACAGAGAACTGAAATTGCGTTACTCTCAGACCCTTGGTGCATACAGTTAACATTTAAGACACTGACAGTAGACGTTCAAATACAGATAAATACAGTTTAAACATATGTACATACAACTATACAGATATACAAATGAGGACGTTGTAGAAAAATAAAAAAGAGATAAAGTGGCATAAGGCACATGGCAGAATAGATAGAGTGCAAACCAGTTAAATAAAACAAAACTGTGCAGATATATGTGTAGTGCAAGAAGAGCTTAACCAACTCGTTATTATCTTTTTTTACCATATGGTGTTATGGAAAAGAACCATGTGACAGAAATTAAAAGCAATAATTTGAGACCAGAAAAGCATCACATAACTGTAAGAGTAAATAATAATACTAATAATTGTAATAATAATAATAATGACTATGCACCCGTTTGTAAGGAAGGTTGTAAATTAACTAATTTCTCTGTCCAAAACTGTCACGTCACGTGACAAAAGAACGAACGACTCAAACCCGAGACTCGATCAAGAACTAATCAATTCTCTTTCCGGCTCAGGCTGCATTGGTTAAGCGTACGGGGCTGTCACGTGATGAACGAACGACTCAAACCCGAGAATGCTGTATAATGCGCATGCGCGACTGAACGAATCACTCCCCGAGACGACTCGTTCTTCCCGAGTCACATTAAAGATTCGTTCAAAATGAACGAATCGTTCAAGAACGACCCATCACTACAATGCGCTAATGTTGTCAGTGAATGTATGGCAATGGCTCGTAGGCACGCAGTCCTTCAAGCTTTTCAGTTTGACCCAGAATCTGATCCGGATGGAGAAGCACCGGATGAAGAAGTTGCAACTCAGCGGCTGCAGCAGGACGTCTCTGAATGGTTAGTTTAAAATATTGTGTCTGGATACGGTCAGTGTTTCCCACACATAGACTTTACCTGGGTGGACCGCAATAATATCCACCGCCCGCTGCCATGGGGCCTTTAAAAAAGTTTTCCGCAACACTTCCCTTCATGAAAACCTGCACATGTGGTGCAAAATCTGGAAACCCTAACTCAATAATTGCTAATCTGTGGTTTTAAATCATAAAACATCTGAGACAGTCAGACAGCCCCTGATTCCCCGGGGCCCTGAACGGCCGCTTGCCTGATCAAGTCCGCCACTGTCTCTATTGGATGTGTTACTCATGTCATTACTAAATAATAATAGAATAGAGAAATCTTCATACCCTTGTTTAAACATGTCTTAATGCATTAATTTTAAATGTAACTTCCCCAACACTGATTAACATTAAACATAAATACATATTGATCGCTGTTTATGAAACTGATAACCGCTAATTTAGTGAGTGAAAGGCGTTGCCTAACAATGTACAATTCTAAACCATAAGCAGAAGGAAAATGACAGCGCGAAATGGGCATTTATACCTCTGGACGCTCCAGTCCAGCGGGGGGCGCTAAAACACATGGATATGTTTCCCAAACACCCTTAAACCTCAGAGGAAGAAGTTCAGTTTCACCGCGCTATCTGTTGTTTTGTTGTGATGCTGAACAGGAATGTTGTTTCTGTAAAATGCAGTTTTTGAATCAGGTCAGTAAATACCTGTAATATTCTCATTCTCAGAGTCGTGATTAAGTTTTGAAGCAAGCAGGAATATCTGGAGGAGTATCATCTGAACTGAGATCTGCTGTGAAGATGGTGTTTGTTAAAGAAGAGAGTGAGGAGAACATGATTGAACCAGAAACATGGAGAATAAAACACGAGGAACCAGAAACCTGGAGAATAAAACACGAGGAACCAGAAACATGGAGAATAAAACACGAGGAACCAGAAACCTGGAGAATAAAACAGGAGGAACCAGAAACCTGGAAAATAAAACAGGAGGAACCAGAAACATGGAGAATAAAACAGGAGGAACCAGAAACCTGGAGAATAAAACAGGAGGAACCAGAATCATGGAGAATAAAACAGGAGGAACCAGAAACCCAGAGAATAAAACAGGAGGAACAAGGAGGTTGGTGTTTATTCTTCATGTATCTTTAAAGACTGGTTGTGGTACGTTAGGCTTACAAAGCTTTAAACACAACGGGCCTCATTCATGAAACATTCGTAAATATAGGAGTAAATTCCGAGTAATTTGCGCGTAAAACAGACCTTCCCGAAAACTCTCCTCTGGATTCACAAACGCTTCGTAAACGTCCGATTTGATAGTTAAACATGCGTATGTTAATGAATTCCAATCATTGGTAAATAGGGCGCTCGTGCACGCTCATTCACAATTAGCATAATCCCCGCCTATGAATTACGACTGTCAACTATATATGGGCATCATATTATGAAACGAAAATAAGGATTTCATCATGTCCTCTCAAAAGCGAATGAAAAAGAAGAATTTCTCAGATGCAGAAATTGAAGTTTTAATATCAGAAGTGCATACAAAACGCAACATTTTATTTTCAAGTGTACATACTGGAGTATCAGGTCCTAAAAAAAAGGAATCTTGGCAGCACATTACAGATGCTGTTAATGCAGTTTTATCTGTTAATCGAACTGTCCCGGAAGTTAAAAGGAAATGGTTCGACATGAAGCTTGACTGCAAAAAACGCATTACTTCATTTCGACAAAATCGTATACAAACAGGAGGAGGACCACCATCATCATCATCGAACGTATCTGCATGCGATGAACGCATCATCAGTATACTCGGTGAACCCTCTCTGTCAGGTATAATTCCCGATGGTGACAGTGATGAACCTCCCTTGCAGGAAAACACTTCGCCACAGTCAGGTGGTAAGGCTACAGTTTTATTAAACAATTTAGGTCAATTTGAAAGTGTTAAAACTAAGAGATATAATAATTTGAGGAAATGCACTTTTCAGATGATTTTTATTTTTTTTATTCTTTGTAAAGACAGACAAATGCCAACTGTGTCCGGCCATGAGACCACTGAAGCGATAACCAGACTCATAACTTCTACGGCACCTGGACCGGTAGCCTATTCCGCACCATCCCGCAGTGTTGGCTCTGCACAGGCGGTTTTAAGTCAAGAAGTACTGGATAAGCAAGACAAAATTTGTGAAGCTGTGTTGGCAATAAATAACACGTTAAAGGAAATAAATGCAAGCATCCGAGAAATATGTGACGTAATTAAACATAAAAAATAACTTTACAGAAACTATTTTGTGTGCTTGTTTTAAATCGCATACATACACCCCTGGAAATGTAGAATTAGTTCCTGTCGCTTTGCAACTGCAGCCACAGGTATGACCATGTTTCGGATAGGCGACCTTGGAGGCACCATACCACGCTCGGGTCTAATATCCTCTGGGTCTGGCAGACCATGTTCCATGGCAATGTTGTGTAGAACGCAGCAGGCCAGTATTATTTTGCAAACTTTTTCTGGTCTGTATAATAGTGTACCACCTGATGTGTCCAAACACCGCCAGCGTCCCTTTAAGATCCCGTTTGTGCGTTCAACAACTGACCGGGTTTTTGCGTGTGCTTCATTGTATGCCTGCTCCTGCCGGCTTTGGGGATTTATCAAAGGGGTCATAAGCCATGGTGTCAGGGGATAACCACTGTCACCTAAGTGTGAGGGGGGAGGGAAAAATTAAAACAGGCCAACAGTTATTTATAAAAACAGGGTTTACATACCAATTAGCCATCCATCTTCAACTGCACCACTGTCCAAATGTCTGCAAATTGAGCTGCTCCGAAGGATGAAACTATCATGGGTTCCACCCGGCCAGCGGGCCACTACATTAAGTAGTGCGCATTTAGCATCACAAATTAGTTGCACATTGATGGAATGATAGTTTTTCCTATTTAGAAATGCAAATGCATCATTTGATGGCGCCTTGATGCGAATATGTGTGCAGTCAATTGCCCCGATGACATTTGGCAGGTGTGCAATTGCAAAGAATCTCTGCTTCACCTCCAACTGATGAACCAGATTATAGGGGAATTTTATATATTGAGGCAGTAGCCGTATTAGGCCATCAAGAACATCTGGGATGATGCGACTCATGGATGACTGAGATATTCCTGACCTGTCTGCAATCTCCCGCTGGAATGTTCCTGTTGCCAAAAAACCAAGCACGGACAGCACCTGCAAGTGTGCAGGAATGCTGTGGGATCTTCTGGTTTCCCTTCTGAGTTTGGCCTCCAATATATTGCATAAATACAAAAGAAGTGGTCTGGGTAGTCTGAAACGACTAATCAACCAGTCATCATTCTCTGCAAGCAAGTCTGCACGGTCTCTAAAAATACGTCTTTTATGCAGCGCTCTGTCTGCCAAATCAAGCAATAGCGCTATATCAGCCATAGAAAATGTTTACTGCCTGATTCTGACGATTTTATAGAAAACCGTTTTTGTAATAATTGTAAGTCTAATTATACATCCCTAACAGAAGTAATTAATTATTTAATTAGGCTTAAGTGTTAAGTTTGCAGATTCAATTACTGTTGTTCATAATAATAGTAAAATCAAAAACACAACATACTGTATATAATTACTGTATATTATTTTACAAAAATGCTGCGTAATACATACGTGATTATGTAAGGTAGGCCTAAATATTTTTATTAAAATGTAGCGCCATCAATGAGCAAAACATTGGGATGTTTTACGCACCATTTACACCTGGTAGGGAGCAGGTGTAAATTTCTTTCGTAGCAACTAACGTTTTGAAAATACGAACATTTTTATGAATCCGAAAATTTACGTCAGAACGGCTTTACGAACGATTTACACAAAAATTCGTTCTGCTCGTGTTTCATGAATGAGGCCCATTGTGTCCACAGATCCTTAATGTAAAAATAAGTAAATGTCTTAAATTCATGCTTCAAAGTTCTTATGAAAATGTGATTGAACCGACACCGAGAAGATTTAATTATTAGACTTTGTTTTAGCTTTTTTTGGAAAACTGTGTTGAACCAAAGTCTCTTTATTCTATAGTCTTTGGTTGAACTGGTGTGAGACTGAATCAGTAGAAGTCAAATTTGAAGTAAAGTCGCTATGACTGTGGTTTCAATCATGTGAATGTGTCAGTAGGGCAATATTTGTTTGTTTGGTTCATTTCATTTACATTTACATTTATTCATTTAGCTGACGCTTTTATGCAAAGCGACTTACAATTGCTATATATGTCAGAGGTCGCACGCC
Source organism: Barbus barbus (assembly GCF_936440315.1). NCBI lineage: Eukaryota > Metazoa > Chordata > Actinopteri > Cypriniformes > Cyprinidae > Barbus > Barbus barbus. The sequence continues at coordinate 43,671,059 of NC_136731.1, forward strand.
TCTGGAGCAACTAGGGGTTAACACATTGGTGTCTCACAGTGGATTCGAACCCGGGTCTCTGGGTAAATCAGTAACAGTTTTGCAGCAGGTTTGCAAACAGACTTTTACTGTAAGATATAAACCTGACAGCACTGTCACAACATGGAAGTAACCTTGTTTATTTTAATAATTCAAGGAAAATGTCTTGGAGCGCTACTTGCTGAAAGGAACTCTGTTTAGTGATCCCAGAAGGTGCTCAAATATATCTATAGAAAAACAGATCCAAGGCACTTCTTCTGGTTCCAAAATGTTTAAAAACCGTAATTTTAATGCTTGATCTGTAATCAGTGATTTCTGGTGTGTAATTATTCAAGTTCCATCAGATTTTATTTGTATCCATTTTTAAATGTGTGTGTGTGTTCACAGTTAACGCGGGCATTAGATCAGTTTTAGGGAGCGTGCATCGGAAAATATGTTGCGTCAAATATGCCCCCCCCCCCAAGCTGTAAACCTAGGGGAAACACTGTTGTGTGTGTGTGTGTCAGTAAATCAAGCCAGTGACCAAACTTATCATTGTTTCTCCTAAAAGCATAAATATAATCTGTTATTTAAATTGTGATTAAATTATATACAGAAAGCGATCAAAGAACGCTCCTTGTTTGCTGGAGCTGTCGATCACACAGCACAAGTTTATCTGGACAATTAAAACTCTTGTTATAGTCAATGGTTCTCTTACACAGCACAATGAACCTTTTACAGTGTTTACATCATGTTTGCTGTTAGTTATGATGAAAGCATTTCATGATGGTGCAGAAAACCAGCTGTAATGATGAGATCAAACAGACTGTCATCTGCTCAGTGCTCATCGCTGCAACCTTCCTATGCAAAGATGTTAGCCAGTCACAACAGTGGGCCTTTCCATTGAAGTCTCACAGCAGACACGCCCCTTCAAACAGAGCGTTCAAATCAGACGTTAAAAATTACTGTAGAAAATAGATATTTATTTCTATTTAAAAACATTTTAAGTGTACACCTCAACATTATATTGGTCTAAAGCGCAAGGCGCAGGTGCATTTAAGGCGTGTCCGAGTCCATTTTGCCTAGTTTATGGGAAAAACCGTCCGTGCGCCCAGCACATGGTCTAATGCGCCATGGCGGATTCGCTATTTACACAGCAAGTGCTTGTGGGAGAGCAAATACGTAGCCTAATTCTGATACATGCAATGACTGCCCATTGTGACATGCAGGCATTTTTATATTTATGCATGGACATCAACTTGTGATAGTCACCACTAATAAGCTATTACTAAATATAATGGAAAAACTGTAATATTCTGTAAAGCTGCTTTGCAACGATTTGCATCGTGAAAACCGCTGTACAAATAAACTTGAATTCTCTAAAGCAGCGCAACATGGCCCCGCCCCCTTTGTTGCATGTTCCTGATTTTAAAAGATATATCTCCGTTTGCATTGAACTTTCAGCATCATAACTTTGCAGATACTGTTTATGCTCAAACAGCAACATTACACACTAACTAACGTTAAAAAAGTGAAATCGCATTCAACCACCCCTTTAAGTTTCGCATACACACTACAGCAATGTGCAAAGGGATCCCCGTTTGTAAAAACAGTAACATCATGTGCATGTGTATTACGTGTTCAGTCTATTGTATTTCTTTACAAAGTGACATCGTCAGCTACTGGCCTGTCAGCATAATGCAGTGTTTTTAGTCGTTTTCATTGATCTGTGTGAACAGGGACAGTTTTGACAATGTTTTCGTCTGTAAACAAATGTTTTATCCTTTTATTTTTCAAATGTTCCAATTGATTTTCATCTTTTTAATGATTTAATTTTAGGCCTGATGAAAGTGAAAGAAGAAAGACGAGATCTGAATGAAGAGGAGAAACATCAGTGTCAGAAAAATCATGCTGTCGGTGGAGAAAAATCAGTGAGTGACAGCATTCAAATAACAGACGTCAAAAGTCCTTTCAGCTGCTCTCAGTGTGGAAAAACTTTCAAACAGAAAGTAAGCCTTATGAAACACATGAGAGTCCATACTGGGGAAAAGCCTTTCAGCTGTTGTCAGTGCGGAAACACATTCACGTGTAGCAAAAACCTTAAGGATCACATGTTAATTCATGCTGGAATAAAGCCTTTTCCCTGCTCTGAGTGTGGAAAGAGTTTTACACGGAAAGGACATCTTAAGAATCATCTGGTAACTCATTCTTCAGAAAAGCCTTTCAGCTGCTCTCAGTGTGGAAAGAGTTTCACACGTAAAAGATACCTTAACATTCACACGTTAATTCATACTGGAATAAAGCCTTTTAGCTGCTCTGAGTGTGGAAAGAGTTTCATATGTAAAGGAATCCTGAGGAATCACATGTTAATTCACACTGGCATAAAGTCTTTCAGCTGCTTTGTGTGTGGAAAGAGTTTTACACAGAAAGGACACCTTCAGAAACATTTGGTAACTCACTCTTCAGAAAAGCCTTTTACCTGCTCTCAGTGTGGAAAGAGTTTCATATGTAAAGGAAACCTGAAGAAGCACATGTTAAGTCATGCTGGGCAAAAGTAGAGTTGCCAATCTTTGCGTATAATAATACGGATTCATCCCGTATTTAAGGCATCAAAGAAGTGTTCCGTATGAAACCATATGGAACGTAGTTTGTCCCGTGTTGTTGTTTTTTTACCTCTCTCTGATGGATGTCATTTTGTTACAATTTTCAGTTTACTATATATATGTATCTTCGTGAAAGAAATGTGTAAAAATAGACATGCAAATTGAAATTTTCTGTTTACATGCAACACACTACCACACAAATATATGTACTGTATAAATTCATATCTGCATATTCTTTTTTGTGTACTACAAATGGACCCAGTAAACCTTTACCTACCATTGTTCACACCCATGCGGGGCCCAAATGGATTGCACTATTTTGTCTCATAAAAGAACGTCATCTGCTGAGAACCTGATCGATTCTTAATCTCTTTGTTTATTTGCACGTGATTTTAACACCACACAATTATATTTAATTGTGCAAAAAAAAAATTTTGACAAATGAATCAAACACATCAGGGTTATATTTAGTAGCAAGTTAATGCCTCGTTCGCCCTTCAAGCAACACAGCGGAAAAGTGACTCGATCCCTGTCATTTCAATGGAGAGCTAGTAATTTCCGGTGACACGAGTGACAGTGACCATTGGCAACAGGACGTAGGCGTGTCCAGTGCCTACAATGGAGGAAATGTTAGTAGAGCTATGGCAACAATACTCCTGCATTTATGATGTTTTCTCGAGGGACTACTTTGACAGAGTGAGCCAAGGTCAAATAAAAACAATATTTTACCTCAAGTTCTCTTTGGAGGATTCACAGTCCATACTGACCTCTTCATGCAATCCAGGTATGTGTCCACTGTCAGGTGTTCTTTTTTGAGCTTTTCTGATGACGACAGCCAGAGCAAAACACACCATTAGCCATTGTTTGTTTACGCTCACGGTACCTAGCCGATAGTCCCGCCTTCTTGAATAAAGCATGCATATTGTCGCAGACGATGAAGGGTCAGGTAGCAATGTGTAGTCTGAAGTCTTACTTTTTTTTTTACTTAAGACAAAAAACGGCTGCATAATAATCACAAGAGTGAAAGAGAAGTCTTTTCTGCTGTGAAAAATGCATGGAACGGTTTGAGAACGGACACTGGTCGGGAACCCACATTGAAGTTGCTGTTCTCTGTGCTCGCTCTTCAGATGTGTGTGCTACACGCAAATAGTGCATGTGTTATTTCAATTACTGCGCTTAAATCGTTTAAAAATCACATTAAAATGCGAACGCAGGAATCGTTGGGCGGAATTGAAATACACATATTTTATGGAATACTCGGTTCCTGGAAATTTAGAACCAGTTCTAAAATGGAACCGGTTCTCGATACCAAACCCTAATGTTTGGAAGCTGTTGGTAGGCACATGCAAAATCATTGTTGAGGAACTTTGCTGCTGTACCATGGGTGCAGCAGGCACAATGATATTAAGCAGCACCTGAAAGTAGTCCCCAGCTCTAGAGCAAAGTTCCTTGATTATTACGCCTGAATGAGAGTATAGTTCCTAGCCATATCAGCCTAGAAAATCACAACTTTTAATTTTCCGTCAGTCTTAGTACACAATTTAACTATAGAAGTGTCAAGTTTTAAATAGGAAAATTATCAAAACTCTTTGGTCATTTTTGGTGACCAAATGCTAATGGTCTAATCCGATTCAATTATCTATGCTAAGCTAAGCTAAAAGTGTTACCGCCAGACCCGGAGAACGTTTCCTATTTCCTATTTTGGCGATACTGTCTCTTCTTCCCGAAATCCGTCACAAACCGAGCAGAAACACCAGTTTTATGTTGCCCCCTTGGACAATGACAGTCTGAATTCGGATGTCTGGGGCTACTCAGGTCACTCTTATTGTATTTCATTATATTGTGTAACTACTTAACTGTTTGTGATTTGCTCTTCTTTTATATCTATCTCTCCTGCTGACTCACTGTGAACAAACCTGTATTGCCTCTGTAGTATTTTTATACCGGTACAGGGAATTAAAACCCTATAATCATATCCATATTTCTCATGATAGGCTCATAATAGACCTTTCTATACTCACCTCTCCGATGAATGGATATTAGATGTAGCTTCACCCCTCTGTTCCCGGCGTCCGTGCTAATTCAGTCAAGTTCTGACCACTTGAAACTCGACGTTAAGGATTTACTTAGGTTCTGATAACTAGTTATTTACGAATTAATTACTCAGAGACTGATTTAAAAGCTTAACGAATCACCAATACAATGGCTTCGTTTTATTAAAAAAATACAGTAACTCATAAGCAAATAACAAACGAGATGTCTTCACCACGCAACTTGCTGGCTGTTGCTGGCGGGCGGGCCACTGGCCCTGTCCATCATTGCCTTCAGCCTTTTATAGTTCTCCATCCACCTGCATTTCTCCTGCATGTGTCCCTGTCTCCCCCCCGTCTGGGTTGGTTTCAGTTCCTCCAGCTGGCAGAGACCGTGACCTTTCACTCAGATATCGTTCATGGCAAGGTTAACAGTTCAAATACAAAATAACAACTTCTCCATTTTTCAAATGTAGCTCATCATTTCACACATATACATTCCAAATGTAAGTACAAAAACCCTACACTTCATATATAGCAAACATGAATAACACCTCATGACTTGGTCTTGACTAGAAGGTCCATCCTGCAAAATGTGCAAAATGCATCTCCTTGACAACAACCATTTCTTTGCAAAACAAACTTCATAAACACATTATTAATAACTTCAAAGTAATTCATATTCGTGCTCTCCATATACAGCACATACTGGAAACATAACATCTTAACATTTATACTTCTGCAACAAGAGTTTGAAGTTCCATTACCTCTAAATCATTTGTTAACATTTTCAATTCAGTAGAAAACCTACTCAGATTAATCATCTCGCTCATATTCTTCATTATTCTTTTGTTTAAAGATTCTTGCTTTCTCATCAACTTCAGAATCTCTTTTAACTTAACACAGATCTTCTGATCTTCCAGTTCTGCTTTCGGTCCTCTTGCGTCGTTCCTCTTTTTGTCTCTTCTTGTCCTCCTTACTCTGGTAACGTCGCAGCCCCTGGTCTAAAAGATCGTGAAAATCAATTTCTATCTTTTCTGGTCGTCTTGTTTGATTAGTTGCTGGGGATTGATTAGAACATGTCGTATTATAGTTACCAGACGCAACACCCTCTCTTGATATTTTATGATCTAATCCCCTTGTAAATTGTTCGTCAATGGGCAGTCTGTCCGCAATAAATTTCGTGACAATAGTGCCAATCATGTGAATTGTTTTTCTTTAAGAACATCAAAAATATTTCCATATTTTCTATAAAATGTTACTTCTGTATGTTTCCTCATGGATGCTGGTTTCTACGGTCATTATGTAAATAGCATGCATTAACGCCCCCATCTCTCCTCACAAACACCCGCAATGTCCTCCAAGATAGGTAAACTCTCGCTATGGTCCTCGGCTTGCACTCAGCCGCATTAAGGAACCATCCTAGAGCTCCTTTGGCCGTCCGGCCTTCCTTATCCTGAATCATCACTACAGCTGTCTGAAATAGAAAGTCGGGCCGTCAATGTAAGCTAAACCACAAATTCCACTCAATTCTTTGCCACTCCAGGTTGTTTTTTCCTGTTCTGCAAAGTCAAATAATTGAAATACAATTAGAGACCTTATGGGTCCGTCTGCTGGTTGGCCATATTGTCGCCCCATTGCGCAGAACTTAGCCCACCAAGGCAACTGAAAAATGCCTCTTTCATTCTTTTCTGACTTGAATGCTGTAAAACCATACATTAATAATGACCATCCCTCTTTTGTTTCTTTATTTGTAGACATGGCATGTACTTGATTCCATATAGGAACTTCTTGCCCCAATCCGTTAATCACTTTAAAATTTGATTGTGTCATACATTTAGAACAATATCGTCTGTAATTAATTCATTCAAAACAAGTTATTATTCTTGTCTTTGTCTATGTTCCTTCCTGTCTTTCTCAGCTTGAAGGGCTTCATCAAAACCCATATGATTAAGCTTAGCAAAATTCATCAGCTCCTGAAAATTAAATAAAAGCTGGATCGGCTGAGTTCATATTTGCCATCCGCTTACAACATTCTAAACATTGGTTAATTTTCTTATTCATTTTATCCCATCTGTTCATCATAATTAATATTCCCAAAAGAGTAATCTCCTCGTTTTTTAAATAATATCCTATCACAAAAGCACTTAAGGTTACAGATCCTACAAATCCCCATAAACCTGCTGCTTTGCCATATTTAAATATTAATAAACCCATCAAATATATTGCGTTGGTTACAATCAACATCATATCACACCATACAACAAAACCATTTCTGCCAGTTAAATGCTCAGCTAGGTCCATACCTAGTTTACATAGGCTGGTTATTACTAATGCTGTCATACCTTTAATGCCAATCATTTTACTCCAACCTTCAGAAACAACAATTAAATTACAGACTAAAATAATTTTACTTATACTCTTTATCAAAATTATTCTAATCAATTGAGAAAGAAAGAAAAAAATTCGCCAACAGAGATGTCTGTCCATTCCTTGAATAATCGACCACAAAATATGTGTGCCAATTTCACAAACCTGGATTACAGTTTCTGGGATCGCTGGAGGAATCACTTCCGCTGTTCCATTAGAAGTCTGATTATCTGTCCAGTTGGATGCCATTATGCAAGATTTTCAAATTTCGATCTCTGTTGGTCTAACCCGGAACAATTGGTTTTTTGGAAAAATCTGTTGGTCGTTTATCAATGAATCTTATGATTTAAAGTTCTAGTATTGGCGTTGTCTCCTCAGAGTGTGTGAGTGGCTTCTTGTTAGCCTCACATACCCTATATTTTCTATATATGTACGTAGCACCTCCTACTTCCTTTCTGCTACTATCGTCCTAACAGCAGTGTTTCTTCTATACAACGGCTCCTTTACAATAAAGGATTTTCAGAAACGCTTTGTTTCCGCCTTTTAAACCGTTTTTGTTTCTAATCTTGAAATTCAATGAGTTTTTCCAGCACCTCTAATTCATCGCCCTTGTCTTGTGTTTTTGAACACATGCGCATACCTACAGCATTGCATGTACACTTTACACACTCAACACATCTACACGTAAACATGCACATAAACAAGCATACAGTTAAATATTTAGACTTTTATGATGTCTCATACAAACCTTTTTTAAAAAACTTTTAGAATCACGCCGGGTATCTTTACAAGGGGATGAAAAGTAGCATGATTAAACAATGATATAACTTTTGTTTTAACAAATAAGTTTTTAGATCTTTCAAACCTAAAACCACAATCCTTTAGACTAAAGGATTAGAAGCAGTCAAACATCCTCTGAGTAACGCAAGACACTTACAGAGATTTTTCTTTAGGAATTGGACCTAAATTAGATAAAGAAGGTAGGAATTAAATAGATAAAGAAAACACAAATCTGAGTATGCTAAATTTTAAATGTTGTTTTTACTTTTTGTTGTTATTTAAGAAATGTTTTCATTTTAATCTAGACTGTAGATAGTATGTGTCTGTAAAAGAACAAATACACATTTCACTTAAAACTTCAGTAAAATAATTACACCGACAGTTTTAAACATGATTAAAAAGTTTTAAACACTTTGTGTGTCACTTAAGTCATGATGTCTATTGTCTTTAAATTAAACTTCAGTTTTATTCTTCAATTTCTTTAAAATAGCTTGATGATAATGCGCCCAAGTGGTTTTCTCACATGAGTAGATAACTGTTTGGATGTCTTTGTGACAAACACATAATTTTTACTTCAGAAAAGTTTTCGAAACGTATGACTGAACTCTTACTCATTTGACAGACCTACGTTTCAAATTATTTACCCGAGGCGTTTAACAGCCAGAGGGGTTACATGTTGTTTTCTAATGTTCATGGGAACCTTTATTGGTGTAAATTTCTCATCTAGAACACAAAACTTGTACATTTTTTGGATTGTGTATGTTTTTAGGTGAAGACAGCTCTTTAAGTCTTGCTGTTTTAACCTTAAAACTATTATATCTTATGTGGAAGAATAACTAGTCATTTAAAAAAAAAAACAGTGAAGAAAAAGGTTAAAAAAATAAATCCCGGCTCTCTTAAAAGGGTTACAGTCTCTTCTTCAGCTTCCTGAACAAGAACAGTATTATAATAATATATATTTAGGATAAGTTGTATTAAAATGATGTGAGAGAGTTATTTTTACAAAGATATATGTTATATGTGCTCGTTTGTAAAATATGTTGTGACTAGTGTGAGAGAGGGGGTATGCAGAAGGATAAATGTCTGCAGGGGTATGCAACTGTAAAGAGTTTCAGAAACACGGATCTAGATTATTGAACAGCTCTAAAGATTGTTCCTATTACAACAATCAAAATCTGCTTGAAGCTTTATAACCATCGGCCTCATTAATGAAGAATGAAGAATAAACACCAGCCTGTTAGTTGTTGAGTATCTTCAGTGTGTTTGATTCTGCAGGGATCTCTCATCTTCTCTCTGTCCTCTTTAATAAACTCAGTCTGCAGATTTCAGCTTGATCTGATGCTGATCTTCACTTGTGAACTGATGGGAATATTATAGCAAGTATTGGTGAATTGCTGAATGTGTGATTGATGTGAGAGGAGAGTCACTGAACATTCATTTCTGTATGTGTGTACGTATCATAAATAAATCAGTTAACTAATTTAGACATTTAAGCATTTATGTAAGTGAAGCAGATGTCCTCCTAATTCTATATGTGAAGAGACCAGAGCCTTATACAGTGTTGTCTCTTTGTAAATCATTATATTACTATAGTAAAAGTAAAAGCATCGAGACAAAGAGCACATCATTCTGTAACACTGCAATCTCATATGTGGTCATCCCACATTCTATGCATTTCTGCTTTCTGTCTTTCTATTGTCGATTAATAAAAATAAAAGTTTCTGTTTGCATAATATATATGTGTGTACCGTGTATATTTATTATGCATATATAAATACACACACATGCATGTATATATTTAAGAAAAATATGTTAAGCTTCTACATTTAAAATATTTTTATATAATATCAATTATTATTGATTATTACATATTATTATTTTGGATGCAATTAATCATTTGAGAGCACAAATTTCTATCTTTTTTTTTCATTTTGCCCCTGTACATAGACGATATCTGTATAAATAAATATAAAATATATATATATATTAAATTCTTCCAAATATAGACCGCAGTAAGACTGAAATAAATGAATAAATAAAGCATTAACACAGAAATGTAAAAACAACACCCATCCTCTTTAACTACAGGTGAGTACTACATTAGAGCTCATAGCATCTAAAAAGTTTTCTAAAAACTACATTCATAGTAATAATGGAATTAAATTATTAACACATTATAGTTTAACTGAAAGTGATTGTAAAGAAAGAGTAGCGCAAACCAAAAATCTAATGCTTAATGTTTCACAGCATCATTAATGAAGAATCGGGAATAAACCCCAACATCTTTCTTCTTCAGCTTCACTCTTGAACGCTTCTGGATCACTCATGTTCTCTCTGTACTCTTCAATAAACTCTATTAATACAGGTTTCTGTATGCATGCTTTCACTTCTAAATGACTCGAGATGCTTTGAAAACGTCATAAGAGCTCAGAGCACGTCTCTTCTTTTTCTTCTTTACAGATGATAGTTAAAATACGACAAATTAAAGGCCATCTACTGATCTGGAGTGCGAAGTGCACAGTTTAGCACTCAACATTTGAGGATAATAAGGGCTAAAAAGAGAGAAAAAAGGGGAAATAATAAGGGAGAACAACACTAAAAGAGAAAGTGATTGTTTCTGTTTTAATATTGATAATTCCTCAGAAAGAGGCACACTGGAAAGGTGGTTTTTAAAAAAAAAAAAAAAAACCTACATTTCACTGCTGGTTATACCCTGTATAATTGTGTATGTGACAAATAAAAATCTTGAATCTTGAATCTGGTTCAGAATTGTGTAAATGACTTAAAGGGACAGTTCACCCTAAAATGAAAACTCTTTCATTTACTCACCCTCATGTTGTTACAAACCTGTATGAATATCGTTCTTCTGCTGAACACAAACAATGATATTTTGAAGGACGTGGGGCACCATTACTTCTGAAGTATTTTTATCCTATTACAGAAGTCAATGGTGCCCTAAAACAGCCTGCTTGCAAACTTTCTTCAAAATATCTACCTTTGCTTGTGGAAGTACTTCTTTTGAGGCAAGTTGTACTAATAAATGTATAAAGAATAAAAGCTTAATGTGGACCAATTCATTTAAAAATTGGAATAAAGCTCGGTGTATTTGTCAGATATAGCATACTGTTTACATAATAAAGTAAAATAGTTTGTTTTTTTTATTGTACATATCCTGCTAAAAGTGTCTAAAAGATAAATTAAATTTTGATATTGATTATTTCTGTGATTTTTCTATTGTCCATCTGTTTTGTAAATGTGTACACAAGGATTTCTTGGATGGATATGGAAAATTTAATTAGAAGGAAAACAAATACTATATTCATGTTTAATAATTTTGATATGGGTATATTATTACAATGAAGGTAATAATAACGTCTTTTCTTGTACATGATATAAAGTGCTACCGCCAGACCCGGAGATCGGCTGAATGGATTCAAAAACGGTAAAACTCAACTCTTTAACTCTAGGGGACTTGTAAAATGAGCCTGTTTCCAAAAAAAGTGGCGTGTTCCTTTAAGTAGTGTAATACGGTCATAGACAAACGCAGCTCTGCCGACATGCAATGTCTTGGCTTTCCACCTTCATGTCTTCCCCCTGGGTTCCAATGTCGGATTCATGTGGCTCTACCTCACAGCAAACACGGGGGCTTCACCGTACGACGCAGATTGTCCTCCACTATAATCCACAACATGCTTCTCTCTCATGGGGTCTGAGTGAGAAACTGCTGAACGTGTTTTCTTTTAGCCAGCAGCTATTTATCGCATTATCCCTAAAAAAAATTTGCTATTTGCACTAAGTGTAGCGATAGATGCTATTTGCACTAAGTGTAGCGATAGATGCTATTTGCACTAAGTGTAGCGATAGATGCTATTTGCACTAAGTGTAGCGATAGATGCTATTTGCACTAAGTGTAGCGATAGATGCTATTTGCACTAAGTGTAGCGATAGATGCTATTTGCACTAAGTGTAGCGATAGATGCTATTTGCACTAAGTGTAGCGATAGATGCTATTTGCACTAAGTGTAGCGATAGATGCTATTTGCACTAAGTGTAGCGATAGATGCTATTTGCACTAAGTGTAGCGATAGATGCTATTTACACTAAGTAAAATAGAAAAGTATTTTTTAATCATATGCTATTTAACATATAGATTATATTTACACTGTTAAAATAGCAAATTTTCTGCTATTTATACTACTTATTGAAAATAGTGGCAATTATCTGCACCTCAGTATTGTAGTAGATTATAAAACAGTATGCAGTTATAACATATTGAATATAAATTATAGTTTTAATTCAAATTATTAAATGGATGCCACCTTATTGGGGCAATAAAGCCCTCCCTACACCTACCTGATACTTTTATTTTCAACTTTTTGATTACGTCCTTCATTCTTATTGAAAATAAATGCCTTTCTGATGCAACATGAGATTTGAAAAGCGAGAAAAAAGTTCAGCAAACGGCGGGCTTGAATTCGGGTCGTGTGGTGGCTTCTGCCTTTTCTATGAAGAATCACTCTTGAAGTCTTGAGGTTTTGATGCCAGACGAGAGACTTTATTATCATTAGACAATAAGGCCGAGAAAACTGCAGAGATCTCCCCTAAATATCTTTTTGTGTCCTCTTTAAATAGTTTTTCCTCTAGTCGTGTTCAATACATTTCATACACATGCGTTTTACCGTTGGCTTTGTGTCTAGTCTGCTACCAAGATGCAGACAGGAGACCTTAATTTTATGTTTGTGAAAGTAAGGGTCCCCTTGTATATTTTGTGTAATGTCAAACAGGACATGCAGCCTCACCATGTCCCATTCATGCAGGCCTCTACACACAGGCAGATACAACATTATATTAGTAGAATAACTTCATACAGAAATGGTTATATTCCCTTTCATTATACTTGAACAATTCATATTTTAATCAATACAACTGTTCGTCAGTTGATGCGCCTAACATCTACACCACTGAAACTAATACTAAATGAGCGTCGTTTTTTAGTTTTAACCCAATCACATGTTGGTGGAAATAGTCTTTGCCAACAAGGCGTCTATTTGCACTTAGTGTACATTTTAACATTTATTTTGCTTTCATTTTCAACAGAACAAAAACTCATAGGTTTAGAACAACTTGAGGACTACATTTTTATTTTATCCTTTAATGATATGTTTTCATAGATTGTAACTTAAATAAGTTTTCAGACTTGTTCATCTTATAGTAGGCTATTTAGGCGAAGTAGAAAACAACATTATCTGAAACCATTTGTGGCTGGTTGCATAAACTGCTCAAACTGTGTTAAAAGTTAGTCATCATTTTATTTTTTTCAAGACTGGTCAGAACTTTTCATGTCACTTAATTACATAAAGTGCTAGATTGGTTTAATTTGAGTTTGGATGCATTATCCCTTGATTACTGCAAGTTGCTCAAACTGCTTCTGAAGACAGTTTTAACATATAGTTTATGCAACTGACCCTGGGTCTTTCATGTTTCTTCTCAAGTAGGCATAATAGCAAAAATACTCTTCAAGTGTATCTCTATTGGATGTGTTACTTCCTCTATCATTACTAAATCATCATTAAATAGAGACATCATCAAACAAACTTGCCTAAACTTGTGTAAACATGTCTAAATCGAAACGGAAAAGAAATCGAGGTTCAAAAGTTACCGTACATTAATAATAAAAACACAAAGAGAAACATGTTCCTAATGCCGTTGTAGAGCTGTGAAGAATCTGAATTTATTAAAGATGATCGATGAGATTTTTATTTTTCTGTTTCGCTTAATCTCTGCTGTTTGTCGTCCTACAGTCGCTCGCACTAGATCCTAAACTCAAAAGACAAAAACATTGTTTGTTTACAGGTTTACAAAAGAAAGAAAGATTGTTTTTTGAAAAAACATTAACGGAGAGATGTTACACGAGATAAGATTACGACTTTCATCAAAAACGTGAATGACGTTTAAAGAAGAACCAGTGTAGAAAAGAGAAATCCAATGCACTCTTCTTCAAAATTGTTTAAAAAGCCTTTATTGTACTGATTATTTCATGAATTTAAAAGACATGGGAAGAAGCAACCCACACGTAGTGACGCAAAACGCCTTCTTCAAACACTGTTTTGCGTTTTTCGCCGCTATATGCGTGCTTTCTATTCATTTATTTGATCAATTCACCTGTAAAATACAGGAAATGGCGCATTCCAGTGATGAATGAACACAGTACACGATATAGTAAACAATTTTAAAATAATCATTAATATAGCAGATAATAGTGCTATCATTTGTAAACCTATGCTAAGACAGGAGAATGTGTTTCTAATTTTGAAATTAGATATTGAAATATTTTGATGTCCATGTGCGTGTTTAAGAAATTACAGTAGCATTTCTATCATAAAGAAGTGGCCAAACATGAAAGAGTTAGTGGACATTTAGATTAAATGCCAAGGATCTGATCGCGCTGTAAATCTAACAAAAGCAATCACTGGCGCCCTCTGCCATCATTTGTACATAATTGATACAAGTTAATTAATTGTTGTATATTGTTTATATGATGTGTATTGCATTATGTATAACAGTGTTGTTCAATAAAACCATGACATTAGTTGCTTTTGATACTTTATTTTACTGAATTAATATCGCCTCATAATATCATTATATACATATTTAAATCATTTTAAGGGCTATTGTTCACTTAGGTCTGTTTTTATTACCACACACAAAAAAAATCAGATTTTATCTGATTACTCAATTCATTACTCAAAAAAAAATATATATATTATGGGGGTTTAAGTTTATGGACTTAATGTACAAAGTTCCTCCTCCAAAACGTATATTTTAAATGGTAAGAAAACACATTCAGTCAACACCATCCTCTATAGGCAACCAGCAGCGGGAACGCCTACTAGTGGTATTTGGCGACATGAAGCGACAAAGTGGTCGCTGCTAGATTTACTGCGTGTTTAAAGTGTCTGACAAACGAGCAGGGGATATGATTACCGATGTTGTGTTGTTCTTTGTGTGCTCGTGGGGTCTGGTTGGTAAGTTATGAGTGTTTTTTTTTAAATAAACGGTGGTTTTCTTTTTCTTTTTTTTAAGTCTATCAGTTCCATATCTCTTTAATATCTTTACAAACAGAGCTCGATATTTAGTTTGAAATCAGTCTGATCCACAAACAAATGTGTGTTTCACTTCTGTTTTCAAGAGAGAAAAATTACCTGAAACTGAACTTCTGAACTTTCATTGTTTTAATGTCTAATAACACTCACTTTAAATTCTTACATCCTTATTACTGCAATTCATCCAATATTCACTAAAGAAATGTAACTGATGATTATAGTCTGTTCCCATTTCTCTGTAGATGTGAAGACCGTATCAGTGATGGAGGGAGATTCTGTCACTCTAAACACTGATCTTACTGAAGAACAGAAATATTTGTTGATACAGTGGATGTTTGGAAGCACAAGAATAGCTGAATTTGACAGACTCACGCAAACCAACTCAACATACGATGGTCCTGATGAGAGATTCAAAGACAGACTGAAGCTGGACCATCAGACTGGATCTCTGACCATCACAAACACCAGAACCACTGACTCTGGACTTTATAAAGTAACAGTTATCAGCAAAGAGACCAGCTACATGCGTTTCAATCTTACTGTCTATGGTGAGTGGAGAATAACTGTGTTAGCATGAGCATTCTTCATTTAGGTATTTTTCTATATTTCTTACATGAACATTTGAAGATAAATCTTATTAGTATTTGTCATTATCAGAATCTGTGCAAAGTATTTTATCACCAGAAAGATCATCAAGCTGCAATTTTTTGTCATCCACTTGTGCAGTAAATAATGTATCTGTCAATCAAACTGAGGACGCCAACATTACTGAACTCCATCAGCCATGTTCAGGTACATCACTTAAGTCAGAAATCACACTCATGCAGTTGTTATCAAACATATCCTTATGTGGCGCTTTATGTTACTGCTGATGGGTGCTAAACAATCCACCACATAAACCAATTAAAATGGCAAGATGTGAATTTGCATTGCATTTATGCATTTGGCAGATGCTTTTTCTTACATTGCATTCAAGGTTTATTTGATCAGCTCATGCATTCATAGAAAGATTGAAATGTTTGTGCAAAAATAAGTGCACTTCCTTTTCTTTCTTTTTGTGATTTCACCGGAGCAGAGAGCAGACCACAGAAGAGCAACAGGTGTCTGAGCGCGAGTCGTGTGGCTTTATAAAACATTGAAACAACAAAAAAAAAGATCTCAGAGAAAGAACCACATAATTGCACAGGTTTCTATGAGAGCTGAGATTAAAGAAGAGGCTGAAGCTTTTAAAAGAGCCTAGAATAATATTAATTATGTTCTCTAATGCTGTTTTGGCAAAGAAAGAGTGTATGCAAACACATTCAAACATGCAGACAGTACAGCTTTTGGATGTTTTTCCTTCACAATGAATGCTTGAACTTAAATATAACCCACAAAACCTGCAAGTCTAATTGAAGAGGAGGTAAAGGCACAGTTCTGATTCATCGTTTCTCTTTTTTCAGATCACATCCACTGTTGTGGTTTTATTGAAACTGTGATCCGATTGGTCGTCTCTGCTCTGGTGGGAGTGGCTGCTGTTGCTTTTATTGCTTATGACATCAGAGAAGTGAGGCTCGGCTCAAGTGAGCTGAACAGGATGAAAGAGACTAGATATCTCCGTCAGATCCATGGAGTGAAATCAGACCATCAGTGTGAAATGAGCAGAAGCATTAGTTCCAGATATGTTTGCTGAACTTAGGGTATAACCCTAGAAATAAGACATGCATTAATATTTCCCGTACTTGCATTGATATCTATTAACGGATTGGGTTTTGTTGTTGTTTGTAATTCATTTATTGATATGCACAGAGTGTGATTTTGATTGATTTATTAGTTGGTTAATTACATAGCACCATAAATGATGCCATAGAATGATCTCAGCTCTTGTTTCTGTTCACTCTCCCATTTGTGACTTCTCATAAAGATTTAATTATACAACAGAGTGAAAGTTTGTATTTCGATATAATTCAAATAGCAGTTGAATGTCATTTATAGAATTCATGTGATACTGATTGACTACATAAAACAGAAACGATGCACACATTCTCCTTGATGTTTTTATGTACATTTATTTTGGGAACAGATTATATAGACTGACAGATGAACTTACTGGAATCCTTCTGCACACAAGACACTGTATAAATATAAATAAATAAACAGAATAAAGTGAATTTATAAACTGCTAGAGATCTTCACAGTAATAGTGTTTTTAATATTTTAATTCCTATGATCAAAATGACACATAATATGAAATCACTGTAAAAGGCCACTGGACGAGCTTGTTTTTTAACAGAAATGTATTGTCCTTACAGTGATGTTACAATATTTGTATGTTTGCACTGGATTGGTATATAAATCAGTTTGACAGGTCTCAAATATATATATAAGTGTGTTGCCTCAAAATAGCCAACAATGCACCTGAACACCTCGTTTTTAGATCAGCACACCCTTGAGCGCATAAATGAGTGCAAATGCATTTGCTATTTAAACAATGTGGTACAGTACATGAAAATAATAACTGCGTCAGGCTGAAACTAGCTGAGACTTGGCCGAGTTACGGCCCATGTGTGGCCCCTGTCTTTAATTCAGATTAGGGCCACTCCGGGGCTGTCTTTGTGGTATGTGGGCCGAGGGTAAAGTGGTTGTGTGGACCAGAGCTGGGCCAGAAACCAATTGCTAAGTGGGTGTGTTATTTTGAATTTGAAAGGACAAATATCCTATATCAAAATATCCTTGTAAACACAGTCGGTTATGTCTTAAGTCCCAGATATTTAGATGGACACAGAACCCAAGGATGTTGTTTTTCATGCTAAACCTGTTCAAAGTTTGGGGGTTTTAGGTTTTTTATTTTTTATATTATTATTAGGCTATTATTTATCTTTTATTATTATAGTGGTGTCCCTCTACTTTACAACAGTTGAAATACATTTCTAAATACCAATAAATCATAAAATGTTTGTATTCTGTAGGGTAAACACAATTTGTGCACTGTTAATAGTCACATTTTTTTGTTTTAAAATACATATTTAATTGAGTTTTAGAGATTGCATTTGTAACAAAATATGGATGTTCCCGCCTTACTGTCAGGCCTCTGTTCCCGTGTCTTGCGTTTTGTGCCCCACGTGCTCTATGTTCTGGGGCACGCTCAGGCTCACACCGGTGCTCAATGTTTTTCTACGGTTTCCGGGTTGAATGACATGTTTCCTGGAAACGGTGTGCAACGGGGTTTGAGATACATTTTCTCATGTTTGGTGGGTGTCGGAAATGTCAGCCCAATCAGCAGCAACGTGTATATAAACCACGCGCTATTAAATAGACAGACCGCACAATGGGTTTCTATGCTCCTCTGATTATATTATGGTAAATATTACAATATCATAGCACAACAACAGTGATCAGCAATAATGAGCCTAATACTCACAATAAAAATAAAAAGGTCATATAGATCATAACACAGTCTCGGAGGTAAGAAGCAGATTATCCTTCAACTGAAATGCTTGTCTTTTCATCCTGAAATGCGAGGCAAATGTTGGATCACAGTAATTAGGAACCACAGTTTCCACAAATCCCTTCACTCGACTGGGATGTTCTCTTTTATTCTGGACGGCAAAGGCAGTGACTGTAACATCGAGTGTATTTTACAGTATTAAACACGTATCTATACCGATTTCATCAGGCTCAGAAAATTCTTCAAATAGAACACACAGAGTGATCTTCTCAGCTGCCATAGCTGCAACTCCTGCGTCATCAGAACAAGGTGTTCAACGCACCACCGTTTCCGTTTAATAAACATTTTGCTGTTTTGTCGGGGCTGAATGCAGGCCTGCCCTGCGTCCCAATGTGCATACTATCCACCCTATCTGCCCTAAATAGTACTGAAAATGACTAATATCACATAGAATTTAGGATAGATAGTATGCACACTGGGACGCAAGCCTGGGTTTCCCTCATGTTTCCTTATGCCCATATTTGTTTTTTCCTGTTCCTGTTCTCGTTTAGTACCATGAGTCCCACCTGCGTTTAATTACTCCTCACCTGTTTCAGTTCTTCCTCGTTTACTTTGCTTCTGTTTAAGCCCTGTGTCTTTCCATGTCATCAGTCCTCTCCCTATGTGTGTGTTTCTGCTTGGTTGAAAGAATAAAGACTGTTCATGTTAATTCTCCTTCATCTCCTGCACAGTAGGCGAATCATGACACATAGAGAGTTACCATGGAATGTAATTGCAACAATATAAATTTTTTAACACAAATAACGTGGTTATATTGTGAATATAGATTTTATTTAACATCTACAATTTTTATATTATATAAAAAATACGTATTTTTTTATTTAAGAAGAACTTTGTGTCCCCCAAACTCATGTCTGTGGTGTTACAACAATGGATGTCACTCCCTTAAGAAAAGGGGGAAATCTATTTGGACTACTTCCTGTGTGTAAAGGTCACTGCAGGTGCTGGTTTATCTGAGGGGTACATTCTTTATTATTAATTTTCTTAAAGTTAGCTAAATTTCTGACAATTTCATGTGCCACACTTTATTAGTGTCTGTGTTATGTTGATAACTTGCAGATCTGACATGTTTTAATCAAAATTTTGATAAATACATACTTATTAATATTTCAAAAATGTCCCCTGATCTTGAAATCATCATGATGGCAGCCTCCATTTTAGAAAAGTCTGGATTTAGGCTGATTTGTGTGGTGTCACTGTCTGTGGTCTTTAATGGTAACACCACAGTTAGAGTATAGTAACTTGCAATATAAAGTCTGTGGTGTTTCCTCAAAATGACAGAAGTTTGATTGAAATTATAAAAAAATCTAAATGTTCTAAAGCTTTCGTTTTAATGGATACAGCATATTAAACTAATTTTAAATGCATAGCAATATATTTTATTAGAAAAAACAAACAAACAAGCATTTTTACAAATTCTGCCTCTCATTTGCCACCCCAATTGAAGAATGACCCTGATGCTGATCAAATACCATGTGAGGCTATAATTTTAATTACTTATTTGTGCAGATCGGCTTTTTAAAAAAAAATATATATATAAATAAATAAAATAAATAAATACAGCGCACCTTATAGGCTCACCAAGTAATTTATATAAATTTTCCCCGTATTATTTTCCCTCCTCTCTCCGCTTCATACTCCAGTCCAGCGGGTGGCGCTAAGACACTTTTGTTTGCCAAACACCATGAAGTCTAGGAGGAAGAAGTTCAGATTCAACGCGCTCTCTGTTGTGTTGTCAGGATGCTAAACGGTTAGAAATGTTGTTTCTGTAAATAGAAAAATACAGTTTTTGAATCAGGTCAGTAAATACCTGTAATATTCTCATCCTCAGAGTCGTTATTTTTGAAGCAAGCAGGAATATCTGGAGGAGTATCATCTGAACTGAGATCTGCTGTGAAGATGGTGTTTGTTAAAGAAGAGAGTGAGGAGAACACAAGTGAACCAGAAACATGGAGAATAAAACACGAGGAACCAGAAACATGGAGAATAAAACACGAGGAACCAGAAACCTTGAGAATAAAATATAAAGAACCAGAAACCTGGAGAATAAAACAGGAGGAACAAGGAGGTTGGTGTTTATTCTTCATCTAGACTAGAGTTTTTGCTAGGGCTGCTCGATTATGGCAAAAAACAGAAGCATGATTTTTATTATGTTTTTTATTATTATTATTTTATTTTTTTTATAAGGTTGACATGGCATATATTTTAGAGAGCAGCGAAATTTCACAATACCACAGCAGAGTACTAGGGTAATAAACAAAGTTAATCAAATGTAAAATGAAACAGCATAGTCTTCACTGTAAGAATTAAACTTTCTTTTTTTCCTTCAGTCAAGAGCAGTTAGTGATTTTGAATTAGTTTTTTGTTGTTTGATTAATATTAAGCATACAGTCGGCAGTCACTTTAAGAGCCACACGGATCTTACACATGTATTTTCATTCTCAACACTTGTTAATTTGTTACATAACGACGCTTTACGTGAATAATTGCTAAGCGGACGAGGGTTTTCGTGAATAATCGCTAAGCGGACGAGGGTTTTCGTGAATAATCGCTAAGCGGACGAGGGTTTTCGTGAATAATCGCTAAGCGGACGAGGGTTTTCGTGAATAATCGCTATGCGGACGAGGGTTTTCGTGAATAATCGCTATGCGGGCGAGGGTTTTCGTGAATAATCGCTAAGCGGACGAGGGTTTTCGTGAATAATCGCTAAGCGGACGAGGGTTTTCGTGAATAATCGCTAAGCGGACGAGGGTTTTCGTGAATAATCGCTAAGCGGACGAGGGTTTTCGGGAATAATCGCTAAGCGGACGAGGGTTTTCGTGAATAATCGCTAAGCGGACGAGGGTTTTCGTGAATAATCGCTATGCGGACGAGGGTTTTCGTGAATAATCGTTAAGTGCCGCGTTTTGAAACATTTTTGCGTGTATTTGCCCATTAAGGTGCACCCCTTAAACTAAAAGATGACTTTACATATCCGTGTAAAGTGCAGGCACAGAAATCGTCCCGAGCAACAGCGCAAATTGACTTTTGTGCTTTTAAAACCTAATAAATCTAATACACTTAAAAAAATGAAGCATGTCCCATTTTGCAGAAGTCGCGTCACATGATTTTACTGATTTACACATGAAATTGGGCTTTTGTGGAGGAGTGAACGCGCACTGCTGGAAAGGGGCTGGTTGGTGGCTGAAATTGAAATTGCACAGCCCTAGTTTTTGCTACAAAAATATGAAAATTAGAGCTCGACCGTTATATCCTTTTGTCGATTTTATCAGCCGGAATGAGCCTGTCGCAGATATATCGCTATCGGCGAATATGGTGCCGATTATTATAATTTTTTTTAGAACATATAGACCTTTTTCCTGAGTAAACGATGAGCGCCGCGCTACCATTACGCAGATCAAATGCTTCTAAATGGTTTAATTACTTAGTTTGTCCAGCAGAGCGTGCTTTATGGGCTCAGTGCACAAGATGGCACTGGTGAGCTTTGGCGACGCGAGTGTGTGCACACTTACTTCCGGTCTTGCGAAGTTCACATTTACTGTAAGGGGAACTTCATACGAAACTTGGCTAGATAGATATAATTAATGTTTTTCTAATTAAATATCGGATAGTGGTATATCAAAGACAAGAGAAAATATCCTCCCTACATTATTGCGTACCTCTTTGTGGAAATTCATGGAGATAAAACGTGGAGAATTGCTTCATTCTTGATTATGCGGTTTAGTGTCAGTGGTTACTCAGTCTACGGGGATCTCTTCATTCAAACACAAATCACTCAAATGTGCAATACTGTACATTTTCAAGAGTTGTTTTTGTTCTGACTGCTATTTATAAGATCATAAGGTTTGAGACTGTCAAACGAGACACTCAAGATTTTTGTTTTATTCACTTTATTTGATAATTTAGAACTGTAATTGTACAATTTAATATAGCCTAATGTAATTATGGTAGGTTTGCATTAATTAAAAGATCAGTGTTTGCATTTCCCTGTGTGTTTTATTAATATTTGTTTTGTGAAAGATCTGTTGCATAAATCAATATCTGTAAGCAGTGCAAGTATTTTTACGATTTCTTTTGCATTAGTAATTTAAAGATTTGTTTTATCTGATAATTAATTTATTTGTTGTATCCTTTTACAGCCCATTTTTTTCATTTAAAAAATATCCTTGATGCAAAGTTAACTGTGTAAAATATTAAAATATGTTGTGAAAATGATGGAACAATCTTATGTATGTGCACAATTGAGAAAAGTATATTTATGAAGATCAATCTCAGCCAATGTCTCACAAGATAAATATCTAATTTAAAAAAAAAAAATCTCTGTAATACAAACTCGAGAAATAAGTAATTTGTAAATTTACACAATTGGTAAAGGAAAAAGACATTGTGTAGCTGTGTGTACAGACCATGAGTTCAACGTTCGTTTCGTGAACAGTAGGGATTAGTGTATTTCATTCATTTACTGGACCCAAACATACCTAAGTTTCAAATGCACTGGCAGAGTTAACATTTACAGTATAGGAATAATAGCAGTGTAGATCTTATCTGTATTTGAAGTGTATACATAGAAGGCAATATTTGGATTTCCCCGGATCTCTGCACTGGTGTTTAGCACAACCGGAAGTATCTATGTACACACTCGCTAGAACTGAAATCCAAGATGTTGGAGATATGCAACTAGCCAATTGTTTGATACTGGTGACCCATGTCAGTGTGTTGTAGAGATGCACGGATGAGCTCAAACTTCACCCGAGTCCACTGCTTCAGATTATCCACCCACTCGCACCTATATTTGATCGTCACAATACACTGATTCTAATTCTTAGTTTTGCGTGATGATATGGTGAATGGATGGTTAATTTTTAACAGCAGACGTTAGTGCTGATCTGCGCATCTGCACAAATCTATGGTGTATCACTGGAGTCAGTGCTTATGTTTAGACCAGCCACGCTGCATCAGCATAACAGTGAAAGCTAACACTGTGTTTCCTGATGATATTTCCCAAGGGTAAAATGTAAAGCGTGAAAAGTAATGGCCCTAGTACTGAACCTTGAGGTACTCCATACTGCACTTGTGATCGATATGATACCTCTTCATTCACTGCTACAAATTAATGGCTGTCAGATAAGTACGATTTGAACAATGTTAATGCACGTCCACTAATGCCAAAAAAGTTTTCTAGTCTATTCAAAAGAATGTTGTGGTCGATAGTGTCAAACGTGGCACTAAGATCCAGTAGCACTAATAGAGAGCTACAACCACGATCAGATGATAAGAGTAGGTCATTTGTTACTCTAATTATCACCGGTAACTGCCACTTCCCATGATGTGTTGACACCTTGCGGCGTCACTGGATTGTCCTCTCCAGTGGAGCCACAAGGCCTGGGCAAGGTAATATGGAGAATCAGTTGTTGCCCATGCAGCAGACACCCCCTATCCACACTAGGGGTCGACCGATTATCGACCTGGCCGATTATTGGCACCGATATTAAGTATTTTTATGATAATCGGCATCGGTCATTTTCAAAACCGATGTGCCGATAAAATTATTTAATTTTGAAACGCGCTATTTGGCTCCGATGCAGCCTGTCGGAACTCACCACTCTGTGGCCTAGAGCAGTCTCCGCCCACCGCGCATCTGATTTGTTGAGAGTCAGGAGTCCGACCAATCAACGTGGAAGACTAAAGGCACTCTCACACCGAAAGCGCTTGCTAACTGGTGCTGCTTCATCACGCATCAGTTCTCTCTCAAAGGCAGCAGCAGACCTTGCACAAGTTGCAATAAATTACAATCCACTACACTGAAGTTGTAAAAACCTCAATTTTATCTATTTATGGTTTCCGAGATGGGGGAAACGCAGGGGGAATCGCGGAATCCAGTCATATGGAATTTACTGTATAACGCGGAGTCATGGAATTAGTCAAAGTTTGGATGAATTAATCAAAAGTAGGTCAGTACACTTAAATCGACTCATGATATGGACTATCTGTAAACATTAAGCTGCAAAAAGACTATTTAAATAGGAATTCTGCATGTTCGGCGTGTCTCTGTATATGTGAAAGGCACAGACGCGCGGTTTTGACACACACACACACACACACACACAGAAGTGCGCGACGCTCGCGGTGTTTTCCGCATCTGCCATGTCACTAAATGAGGACATAAATACATGAACATCATCGCCAGAACTGCTCTGAGAGTTACTTCATGAGCATTTGACTGTTTTGTTTGAGTAAAACGATCGTCATATCATAAATAGGCTACAGAAACGTAAGAGGTCCTCATGGCAACCCGTCAAAATAAAAGTTTGGTTTATTTACTAATACTACTACAATTATTACAACTTTTGTTTAAAAGAACAATCACACAATACGCTATTTCTTACATGTTTTAATTTATAGTAAACACATTTGTTTGCCAAAAAATAGAGTTCAACTCTCATTTGATTAAAAGATAAATTAAATTAATGTTTTATGCCTTCATTTGCACTGCTCTGTAAATGAAAACTAATGGAAATTACTGTCACATAGGCCAAGACTAAGATACTGTCACATAGGCCAAGATTAAGTTACTGTCACATAGGCCAAGATTAGGATGACGGAAATTGGGACATTTCAATAGGCTATTGAACCAAGTGAGCCTATAACAGGCTATTAGTGTTATAGTTTCATTAAAATAGTTGCGGTCTTCTTCGCAACTTCTACAATGGAGCTATGAAGACAATTAAATTATTTACACGTATTATATACATTGCGCTTTTTAAATTAATCAATTGATGAGCATTAGATGATGAATTGAATAGTCACCTCTTGTAGGTTATGATGAAGAATTATGAGAGGTTATGCTATTACACATACATTTCTAACATGTAAATTATTGAAGCCAAATACTTACATTTCCCCAAGCTGTTTAGCTTTAGTATTTAGTATTCATAGGCTTAATCATGAAGCATGCAGTGGCCCCACTTTTAACTCTCTCTTTATATATTACCCTTATTGTAGATGGATGCATGGGGGAAGACAAGAGTAAGAAGTGCAACCAACACTAGGGAAGGCCGTTTTTGTCAGAGCCCTTGTTATTCTTAATTTTGACATTCATTTTCATTTTTACACCAGACATATATATCGGTTCAATATATCGGTTATCGGTCTACTTGGTCTGTAATAATCGGTATCGGCATCGGGCCTGAAAAACACATATCGGTCGACCCCTAATCCACACAGCTGGGGTGCTTCTCAATATCCAGGTTGACAGAGGCGACAGAGATGCACGCCATATGAGGCATTTCTTGAGAGGTGGGCGCTTATCCCCCACTTCCACCCCGGTTATATCAACCTTGATCTAGGGTTGTCACAATTAGAGATCGACCGATATATCGATTTACCGATATTTTTCCCGATATTTAAGCATTTTTCCATAATCGAATATCGGTTTTGTAATATCGGATTCCCCGATAAACACCGCCATCTTGTGGACGTTTTCAGAATTGCGCGCAGGATCGCAATTGCAGCGCATCTGAGGGGAGACGAGACAGCAACGGCGTGCAGGTACTTGATTTGCTGTAGTTAGTAAACTATTTAATAATACAGGCATTAATGCACAAATTAGATGTATTACATAAATGCCTGATATATAGTTTAAATGCAACTTGGCTCTAAGAAATATGATAAATAAGATACTCTGTCAAGCCCTGTCCCTATAAAGATAGGCTATAACTTTGCCTGAAATAACACAGCCATGAATTAGCACATGGTGGAAATAAAAGCGCTGAATTTAATTCTCTCTGTGGTCTATTAGTCTCGTGAAGTCGGAGTCGCATAGATAATCCGTCAAGTCCTCTCCCAATAAAGACGTAACTTTGCATGAATTAAATAATACAGCCATGAATGATTGCATGTTGGAAAGAAAAGCATTGAATGTAATTCTCTCTCTGTTGTCTATATGCTCATCATTAGTCTCGTGAAGCCGCTTTCATATTGCAGTTCACTCAGCGGTTGATGCTCAAGAAATGCTCGGCACGGCCACCGCATGTAACTTTTAACAAGATTCACTTTTTTGAAGCACCCTAAATTGTATTAACATACTATATAACCATTATTTCGTTTATAAACATCTAAATTAATACAACTCTATGGAAATTAATTATTTATCTCCGCGATCGATCGCAGTTTGAGTAGCCTATAGTTCTGTGTAAAGGCATAGATAAACCGCGCTGTCAGCAGCATAATTTAGAGCATGCCAGTTGAGAAATGCAATAAAATACAATGCTTGTTATATTCCAATATTCCAGAGAATATTATTCCGTGAATTAACATTATCTAGTGAATTATTCTTCACTCTTTATCCTATTAAACAGCTTAAAAAACTGTTTTTAAAAATG
Source organism: Barbus barbus (assembly GCF_936440315.1). Taxonomy (NCBI): domain Eukaryota; kingdom Metazoa; phylum Chordata; class Actinopteri; order Cypriniformes; family Cyprinidae; genus Barbus; species Barbus barbus. The sequence goes on from NC_136731.1 coordinate 43,697,810, forward strand.
AAGTTAAAAATGAAGTTGATATGACTCCTTTCCTTTATTTTCTCCATTTGAAAACATTAGACTTTCTATGTTCATTTTGCTTACTGCTAATATTAGTGTTGCTGCTAAAGCTTTTTATAAATAATTTTTTTTTTTATTGTTGTAATACGAAGATTACATTTAACATGACAGGGCTCTAGACTGCGACCAAAATGGTAATTGTTTGCGAGTTAAAATTTGACGTGGTCGCATTTGTACGAGTGCCAGGTCGCTACTCCAAAGCGTCTGCTTCATACAGCGCGCGCTGCCAGCCGCAGCACATTATAGCAGGAGTCAGATTTCACTGATCACGTGAAGAGATGTGCTTTCAGCGCGAGCGCTTAGTGGGTAGAGCCTGGTTTATACTTGCCGCGTCAGCACGAGCGCGAAGGTGCGCGTCGCGGATGGAGCGCAACGGATGGATTTGTTTTCAAACTAAAGTAAAAGACCGCTTCTTAAACCAGAGAAGGTGAACGTGGTGGTATTCTTGTAGAAAAAACATGCAAGTCCTGTCAGCTACAGCCAGTTTAGTTTTACTTTTCTTTTTGTTTTCGTTTTGAGAAGCTTGTTATCTTTGCTGTTTACCTCAGGTTATGCTGCTTTCCTTAATTAAATAAATATATATATATATATATATATATATATATATATATTAATATTTATTTGCTTCCTCAGAGTTTGCTAAACATTCTGTAATATACTAGGTATATAGTACAGCATGTGGTGTGTCCTATGCCATGCCTCGTCTTATTCGTTTTTGTTGATAAATGTTATGTAAGAGTTTGTCATTGTCAACGTACTGTTTTATTGTTGTTGCGCTTTTTAATTAAGAATAACAATGAATCCATCTTTTGTTTTAGTCTTAAAAAGTTAAAGGTGTATAGATATAAGCAAAACAGACAATGATCTTTTCTTGTAAAATGTGACACCAAGATCGCAAATTTGAAAGTAAAAAGCACACGAAAAAAGGAATTCCTGTTCACAAAATTTAAATCACAAATAATACAGATGAAAAAGAGTTGAATGTTGAAAACTTTCGTTACCATATAAATATAAACTATGATAAAAGTTCATCAGCATGCATTGATTAATCAAATGTTGTAGCAAAAACAAAAAACAAATTGCAACCAAATTATGTGCTCGTGCGCAAAAGTGAGATCAGTGGGAAGAATGAGTCTAGAGCCCTGCATGAAAGACTGCTAATTCTCAAAACATTTTTTGTTAACCCTTTAGGCGCCAGGGTTTTTTGGAAAAAATGCTGGATTTTGACATCAAGATTTCAAAAGCTTGTGGCTTGAAATGGCTTAAAGATAGAGATCTACTGTAAATTAGAAAAATGTTGAGCATGACCGAAAGTTTATGTGGGGTGTAAATATACTCATCTAATTTGCATATTATGACGTCATCAGGGGCGGCCCTCTTGAATTTCATAATATTTAGGAAATAGTAGATATTGAATTGATGTTTGATTTTTTTGTTTGGTTTTTTTTTGTCTTTTTCTCCTCATTCCAAATAATCAGAAAAGAGGAAACCAACAATAAAACAGGAGAAAGTACTAAATTATTACTATATTACTATTCTATATAGTAGTAAAACGCATGTGAACAGTAGCCTACTTTTTGATCAGTTCATCAGTAATATTCAGGAAATAATAGATATTGAATGGATGTTTGAACTTATTTGCATGTTGTTGTTATTTTTTGTCTTTTTATCCTCATTCCAAATGATCAGGAAAAGAGGAAATCAACAGTAAAACTGGAGAAAGTAGTAAATTATTACTATATTACTGTGCCATAGTAAAATACATGTGCCTATGTTTTGATCAGTTGACCAGCTATCTGCCCAATCAGGTATCTATGTGACAGTTTATAGTTCTTGAGAGTATGGTAGCTCTCATTGCATGGCACAGTGCACAGACCTGCCCCAAACTGGCTGCACCTGTACTGTCTGCCGGCGGCCCTTGGAGCGCGCGCGATCAGAACAAACAGCGCAATCTGGCCGATTATCAGAGAGCAACAGCTCTCCTATGGACACTAAGACCACGTCCACCCCTGCCACCCCCATCCCCGTTGGGCAAAGTGTTGAAATGATCACTTGTTTGTGCTTTGTGAACGATCGCGCCTTGCGCGCGGCACCATGGCACCATTGGAGAAGCGCGATCATTAGACGGCCGATCGTCATTTCCAAAAGGCAAATATTCCCCTTCAGAGTCAGAATCGGTGAATGACATTTGCAACACATCCTCACAGTACAACTTTTTATTAGCCGTTTGGCGATTTTCTCTCACAAATCTCACAATTTACTCAGACGCTATGAACTGAATTGCTTCCGCATCAATGACACGATAGCTCGCTTACTCTGCTATTTCCTCGAACAATTTTGGTCTAGAATCGAAGTACTACATGTCTGCCATCTAGTGGAAGGGAATACAAATGAGCCATTACACCAGATTAGGAACTACAGCCCATTTCATGAAGTATGACGTCTTGTCGCAATTTTGCGACTTTGGCGCTTAGAGGGTTAAGATGACTGAAAGGAGGTAAAACCAAAGTGAAGTATAGACTTACTTCACGCAGTCATTTATTTACTTTATAACAGTAAATATATATCGGTTCTGCATATCGGTTATCGGGCACATAGACATGCAAATAATTGGTATCGGTATCGGTTATAAAAAATCAATATCGGTCGATCACTAGTCACAATACCATAAAAATGTCTTACGATACTATACCAGCTGAAGTATCACGATACCAAGTAGTTATCACGATACCATGCAGTATTGTTTTAATTTAAAATTCAATTCTACAAAATGAATCAAAATTTAATAAATAAACAGATGTAAATGAAAACAGACAATATTTTTCTCTGAATATTTCATTAATATGAATGAATAACTGTCTATAGTTATCCATGAAATGATCTAAACAAAACTCATCTTAGTACTGCACAGAAGCTGAAGGCTTCTGCCTACACCTTTTTCGGTAACAATATTTTTTTATTTCTTTTGTGAAAATTTGTTTGTGAGGACCGGAATTAAATTATTATTGATTGAACCTCCTCTGAAGACTGCTTAGATGCAATGCTGGACCAATCGCTGTGTGTCATCAAAGTACTGCGAGAGCTATAAGAAAGCAGACCTCTCCTTACACTTTCTCTCGCCTTACTTTAATGTCATATACCGATCGATCTTCAATTCGAACTCACCTCTTTACTCTCGTGTAATCGAGTGTAATCGCAGCCTCTGCGGTTGAAAAAAAAACAATTTTTTTCATATCGCGATATTATCGCAAATGCAATTAATCACTCAGCCCTAATACAAAGCCACTCACAAAAATATTTTTTTTTATATATTTACGGTAGGAAATTTACAAAATTTCTTAATGGAACATAATCGTTACTTAATATCCTAATGATTTTTGGCATAAAATCATTCAATGTAATGTTGGCTACTGCTACAAATATACCTGTGCTACTTATGACTGCTTTTGTGCTCCAGGCTCACATATGCCTTTTTTATAAGTTTATTTAAACAGCATGCAATGTATGCTTATAGGATTCTCATTAATTCTCTTAAATTTTTTTGTAATTGAAGTTAAAGGAATAATGATTATGGAGATTTTAATTTAGTTATGGATGATGAATTAAGATACTTAGAAAGCACAAATTAAGAATTAAGAAAGCACAAATCAGTAAAAGGAGCTACACTATTGCATCAAGCAGGTGTGGAGCTGGGATCGATAGATGTGTGGCGTTCCATGCATCCACAGAGAAAAGAGTTTACATATTACTCTGAAGATCATAATATCTTCAAAAATGATGTGCTACGGGTAAAGAGCTGTGAAATTTTACCAATAACTGTAGTATCACGCAGTTGTGATAATGGAAATGGATCTGGGGGAGTATACAAGAAAGTTCAATATGGAGGTTTAATAATTCTCTTCTTAGGGATAATATTTTCAAAGATAAAATAACACTGTTTAAAAAAATTATATGCAATTATATAAAAATTATATTGTCTCCATACAATAATGGAGAAGTGACACCAGACATATTGTGGGAAGCTACATTGAGAGGTGAAATAATAGCATATGCATCATGGAAAAACAAAAAAAGTGAAATAGAGAAGTTAATATTAGAGAATAAACTAAAGAGTTTACAAGAAAAGCACAAAAAAAAGAGGTTTATGAAGAAGGTAAAGATGGCCTTAGATAAAATAGCAGTTGCAGAAATTGAGAAGAATTTAATGTATACTAGACAGAAATATTATGATAGTACAAAATATTTACACATATTTTTCACATCAATAATCGCTACTAGACTTGCTGAGATAATGAGATAGTGCATGTGAAAAATCATGCACTATTTGATAATGTACATAGAACACAACTTTAGTGATTATGCAATTAAAACCGAGAAACAAATGTTAATAATGGCATTAGATGCTGATGGATCATGCAACTCTGGAAATTCCATTATATTTAAAACGATCTTCTCCATCATGTTATGATTACTCTGATATGAGTTTGGTGAAATGTTCTATGATTGGCCGTTAATAATCTGTTTAATGACTAGTTAAAGCCGCAGTAGCTTACAAAAAGTTAAAATATTTTTTGTCGTTGGCAGCACCTGCCCCGAAGAGCTGCGCTCGTGGAAACAGAAGGATTTTGCATGCACAAGAACTGCTTGCACAATGCCTGCGCGCCGCCACTGCGCCTGCTTTCCATATGTCTCACATTGAAAATTAACTACGCTCGCGACTGCCGCGTTCCGTGTGAAAGGGCCTTTAGTGGGTAGATGAGCAATGTGCACGAAGCAGAAAGGGCTTGAAAGAAGCATGTTTGGCTCTAGACAAAACATGCTCACTTCATACTGTAGAAACAAAATGGTGCTACCGTTGTCATTATGGAGCCAAGCTGGGGTCCGGAACCGCCAATTGAGGATCACTGTGCTAGGGTGTACAAGGTGGTTCTATATTAGCAACAAACAAGCTTACCATTTCTCTTAGTCTTGGATGATCTCTTGACTTTAGTCTTTGTGTGTGTGCTAGGGCCTTGTGGGTGAAGAGGAGAGGCGGTCCATGATATATATACACAAACTGTACACGGCATGCCAGAAAGTCTAAGCTGTATATGATCGCACTACATACCATCTGAGTCTTTGTCTGAATCACTAGGCTCATCTGGATCAGGACTGTGCTTCGGGCTTCTGGATAATTCTGTATCGGAGGGAAATCAGACATTAGAGTCACATCTTTATTGGAAAGATCTTTAATGTCAGAGGAAAAGGCAATCAGTTTTCACAGCAAACACAATTTACTTCCCGAACAACCTTGCAACACTATAGCCAACCTGACAAACCCTAGCGAACATGTACACTTACAATTCATTCTCTGCATTTAACCCACCCCTCTAGAAAATTCCCTTTCTCTGACTACTGACTACTAAATCTAAATCTGATGTTAATATACTCAAGTATACATTAAATGGCTCTCACCGTGTCTACACTGGACACGAGCAGTGCAGTGCAGCACGACAAAATATAATAATAAAAATACTATAGAACCCATTAGAATCAGTGATGCGGTCTACAGTGGATGTAGTGTGGCCCGACAAATCCCGACAGTACACTGATGCCGCGTTCTATTTATGACGTACTGACACGAAGTTCATATGATTTGCAATGGTTGTGGCACGACATGACACGAGCCTATCTAAACATCGCACATCCTGCGATGTGACTATAGTGGATGCGCACATCGCGATATCGATGTTGAAACCATATATCGTGCAGCCCTACACCCCACTGTGCATCAGTAATAATGCCAACCTACAATATTATAAATGAAATGGGTAAATAATAGCTGACAATAATACTTATAATTAAAACTTTTCAGCACAATAGGTTTCAGACCGATCGTGACAAAACATTTTAACTTGAACCCTAACCTCTACTATAATGACTTGCATACCATCTTGTTCTTGTCCAGTAGACATCTCCATCATGACATCCTCTGAAGTGCACCCTTGCTTGGGTTTATTAGACAAAGCGACAACAAAGAAGAGAAATGTTTTATATAGTATAAGCCACATGTTCTTTCCAAATTCCTTTGTAGTGTATATTGCTACAAATTTCCAATACGTAATAAAGTGTGTGTGAGTTTTAGATACCCTCTAATTCAAGGTCAATCTCATCTAGAGATGTTCCTTTATAAACAGCAGTTCCACATTCTATCGCCATAAGCAGCTTGCTCATTTTTGCCAGCTGTATCGTGTTCTCTGTTAAACGATAATATTCCCTATGAACACGGATATCATGTCCCATGAATTTTGCCACCTGATCCAATTCATGATCCTTAAAGTTCATTATTTGACAGAGAGTCGCTATGTGCTTCCTTAGATGAGTTGAGGTCAGGGTCTCAGGATGTTTAGCATCACACAGATTTGCTAATTTTCTGAGACAGTCGGAACCTCTTAAATGGGAGTCTGACTTTGGTCTTGCAAAGACATATTTGTTGGTGTAAAGAATGGAATTTTCCTGCGTCCTGGGTTCAAAATACAGTGCTCTCGTCATCTCTCTGGTAAGCAGCACTGGAACTTTTCGCCCTCTTTTCCCTTTTATCACAATTCTTGTGAATTCTTTACTCGGGTCACGTTCAAATTTAGTGCATAACATCCTCATTTCAGTGCCTCTGTGTTTTTGTTCTCATATGTTTCAAGTAGCATTTTAGCTGCCTCGCCTTGGCGCCTCCGGTTAAACAGTATAATTTGTGAGAGGATGGATTCACTTAGCATGGCGTATGCTTTGGGATCAGGACCTTCTCTCAGTTTCTCCGTGGCATGTTCTTCAATGGACTTCAAATATTTTTGAAGCTGAATTACATCTTCAGTGAGAGGGATCATTTCCTTTTTGTACCACATGTTTTCTTCCAGGTTTGTCCTTCCACGATGTGAGATATAGTGGTTCCATTCTGAGCTCAGTAACCCCAGGAAGCTCCTGACCCTGTCTGCAGCTACCTCGTCTTCTGCTTTTACATAATGACCTATCAAGATATCACCAACTGTCTTTAGAGAGTGTCCTATTTTTACAGCAAGAGATGGTCGATCATAGCTCTATTTTGATTTGGTGAAGCCAGATGCCTTTTTAGCTGCATCAACAGCCAACAAGAACATTGGTGGAACTACGATATCCTCAAGTTTTTCACCTTTCTGTTCAGTGAGAATTCATTGAAAATTTGGGGAAATTTATAGAAACTGTAACCTGCAAACATAAATATAAACATTGTGGTTGGTCATAAAATGAGATTAGGGCTGGGCGGTATGACCAAAATTTTATTTCACGGTATGAGAAATTTTATTTCACGGTAACGATATCTTTTGCGATATAGTTTTTTATATAGGTAGTTATTCCAGAAAATGTACAAAAGGGCTTTATATAATAAATAAGCTTGAATATTTAAGAAAAGGACTTGATCTTATTTGATTATTTTGTATTTTATTTTTAACCTTATAAATATGGTAAACAAAATATGACTTTATATGAACAACAATGACACAGACTTGATGCTTCTCTCGCAATCCCCATGACTGAAGCGCTTCCTTTAGACTTTGCGCTATCATCTCTCCAGTGTGATCTTCTGGAAAGTAGGATGTCTGTAGACACCTACTGTACAGTGACCAGTCTTTGATGAAGTGGACTGTCAGGCTCATATACGGCTGCGTAGTGCGGCTCGTCCACAAATCTGTTGTCGTTGCAAAGTATTCAACATTACTGAGCTCCTGTTCAATTCTCAGTCGGCATTCTCTGTGCGTTGTTGGCAACGCAACTTTGCTAAAGTGCTTGCGGCTTGGCATTACATAGCGCGGATCTAGGGTTTTGATTAGGTCTCGAAAACCCCTCTTTTCCACAGTGTAAACTGGTGGCATGTCTTTGCAAATATGCATCGTAATTGCATGGGTTATTTCCTTACATCGTTTTGAGCTTTTTTCATACGGCAAGACTTTGGTAAAAGACTCAGCCAAAGTGGTTTGAACCTGCGGTGATTGTTTCTTTTTGGCTGACGGCCCGCTTGCTTGCATCTTTTGGCTTTCACCATATTCTTGTGGGTGTTTTATTTTAAGGTGGTGAAACAGATTGCTTTTGCTACCGCTGCTAGTGAGTACATTAGCATGACACAGTTTGCAAATCACCTTTTTCTGCTCGTTGTCAGATTTTGCAAAACCGAACCAAGTCCACACAACAGATGTTGCACATCTTTTAATGACGAGTTCCTCCTCCTGCTCAGGATTTTCTTTTGAGCCATCCTCGTCTGTTCGTTTATCCTTTTCCATGTTTTTACAACCTCCCAGCGTATCCTTCAGTCTTGCATTCAACGGTTTGACCAGTCTCAGCCTCACGCTTGCTGCACGTGAGTTGGCCACGCCCACTTATTTACATTTCGCGGTATACATGGAATAAAAAATTATTTTACGGTACACATTTCATTCCGCGGTAACGATATATACCTTCATACCGCCCAGCCCTAGATGAGATGCTTGCAAACTAATACACATTTTACATTTTTTTTTTTTGTATTTTTGGTAATCTGTGATGATTTTTACAGGATTCATTGATGAATAAATACTAAAAATGAACAGCATTTATTAGAAAGAAGAAATCTTTTTTAACAATATAAGTCTTGTCTGTCACTTTTTATCAATTTAACACAGGGGTGTCAAACCCAATTCCTGGGGGGCCGCAGCCTGCAGTTTAGTTGCAACCCTGCTCCAACACACATATCAAGTAATTCATTAGGGTTGGAGCTAAACTCTGCAGGCTGTTTAAACTCTGCCGCTGTTTAAATTGGTCCTCACAAGTATAGCATAACAAACACACACACAACGCTGCGCTGTGACTCTCTCTCTCTCTCACACACACACACACAACGCTGCGCTGTGACTCTCTCTCTCTCTCACACACACACACACAACGCTGCGCTGTGACTCTCTCTCTCTCTCACACACACACACACATACACACACAATGCGCAAAATTCCGCATTTAAACAGTTAGGGCTGGAGAATAATTCAATATCAATATGTATCGCGATATAATTTTTTTCAGTAACGGTGATATGATCCGATATTTCAATATACATTACCAGTGTTTCTCATACATTGATTTATTTGTGGCGTTTGACTTTGTTGAATAAGCATGACCACTACAAGTTTCAAAATCAAAACACGTCACGGGTGTTTTATATGAATGTATCTCAGAAGGGAACCAAATGTCTTCAGAAAAGCTTCGATGACATTTTCATTTGATCTGGTAGTCGCGTTCATGAGCGGAGCTGCTTTGATTACAGCCATTACCGGGGAAACCGCTAGTTCTACCGCTCTCACAGCATCTCCTGCTTGTAGAGAATCAGATTCAGTCAGTCATGGCTGCATCAACCAATAGGGTCTGGCTGCAGACTTGCACTTGCACGCTCAGACTTATAACACATTATAAGGTTTTTTTATAATGCATTATGCATTCATTATAATGCCTTAAGAATACCCTTATAATGTATTATAAATACGGGCTTCATAGAAAGTGTTACCAGAAATTGTCTTTACACTGTTCACAGGGTTCACTTTGAAGTACTTTCACATTTCTCCATTTTTTTTCAAGTAACTGACAAATTAACTGTTTTTACTTTTATTTTAGAGTTTATTGAAGAACGTGAGGAGAACCAAGAACTGAGTGAAGTTGAGGAGAAAAATCATGTCAAAACTGAAGAAAAACATTTGAGTTGCTCTCAAACCAAACAGGAAGATTTAAAGCAAAGAAGAGCCAAGAAGTCTTTCATCTGCACTCAGTGTGGAAAGAGTTTGACATGCAAATATAATCTTGATGTTCACTTGAGAGTTCACACTGGAGAGAAACCGTTCTCTTGTGATCAGTGCGGGAAGAGTTTCACACAATCGTTAAGCCTTAAGGTACACATGAACGTCCACACTGGAGAGAAAAAGTACAAGTGTTCACACTGTGACAAGACATTCAGTCGGTCAGGAGACCTGAAGAAACACAAGTTAGTCCACACTGGAGAGAAACCTTACACATGTGATCAGTGCGGGAAGAGTTTCGCACAAAAAGGAAGCATTATGACACACATGAGAGTTCATACAGGAGAGAAACTGTTCATATGTAATCAATGTGGAACGAGTTTTGCACACTTAGAAAACCTTAAGGTACACATGAACATCCACACTGGAGAGAAACCTTATAAGTGTTCACACTGTGACAAGAGATTCACTCGGTCAGGAGGCCTGAATAAACACAAGTTAGTCCACACTGGAGAGAAACCGCACACATGTGATCAGTGCGGGAAGAGTTTCACACAAAGAGGAAACCTTATGACACATATGAGAGTTCATACAGGAGAGAAACTGTTCATATGTAATGAATGTGGAAAGAGTTTTGCACACTTATCAAACCTTAAGGTACACATGAACGTCCACACTGGAGAGAAACCTTATAAGTGTTCACACTGTGACAAGACATTCACTCGGTCAGGAGGCCTGAAGAAACACAAGGTAGTCCACACTGGAGAGAAACTGCACACATGTGATCAGTGCGGGAAGAATTTTGCACTAAAAGGAAGCCTTATGACACATATGAGAGTTCATACAGGAGAGAAACTGTACACCTGTAATCTATGTGGAAAGAGTTTGAAATGCAAATATGGTCTTGATGGTCACATGAGACTCCATACAGGAGAGAAACCATACACATGTGATCAGTGCGGGAAGAGTTTCACACAATCAGTACATGTTAAAGAACACATGAGCATTCACACTGGAGTGAAACCTTATAAGTGTTCACACTGCAACAAGAGATTCAATAGGTCAGGAGACCTGAAAAAACATGAGGGGATCCACACTGGAGTGAAACCTTATAAGTGTTCACACTGCAACAAGACATTCAATAAGTCATCAAATCTAAAAACACATGAGAGGATCCACACTAGAGATAAACCTTATAAGTGTTCACAGTGTGAGAAAAGATTCAATCAGTCATCAAATCTGAAAACACACGAGAGGATCCACACTGGAGAGAAACCATATCAGTGCACTGCATGTGGGAAGTGTTTCAAACATTCTTCTGCTCTACACAGACATACAAAAAACAATCACAGTAAAAACCCGTACACACGTACACACATTTAGCTGCATACATAAATATATTGTATTGTTTCGTCCAGATGGATCCAGCGTTTTAGGAGCCTGAAATTGCTATTTTTTAAAACTGGATCCCAGAGTGGATAAATCTGAAAATGACACCTTTGCGTTTTGTGTGTACATTTTGTGAAACGATGATGTCATTATGGCTCGACCCCAGTCAGACACAACTACATCAGGTAACAGCAACAACATACCCAGGTGAAAAACAAGTGCACTTCCATAATGTACTTAAAGTGCTCTATTTTCGCGCACTAATTTTGTACTTAATACACTAAAAATGATCCTTTAGTACTCCTTAAAATAAACTTAAGATCATCTAAGTGTACTCAACTGTGCTAGTTTGAGACACCATGAATATGAACTAAAATGCACTTTTAGCATACTATCTTTGTATTTAAAAAATGTATTTAGCTACCACTTGTAGTACACTTGAACCCATCTTTCATACACTAGTACACTCAAGTGTACTACAAGTGGTAGCTAAATACATTTTTGAAATACAAAGATAGTATGCTAAAAGTGCATTTTAGTTCATATTCATGGTGTCTCAAACTAGCACACTTGAGTACACTTAGATGATCTTAAGTTTATTTTAAGGAGTACTAAAGGATCATTTTTAGTGTATTAAGTACAAAATTAGTGCGCGAAAATAGAGCACTTTAAGCGCATTATGGAAGTGTACTTGTTTTTCACCTGGTCATGCTTGTGTGTGTCCTGCAGAACCTACTGAGCATATTAGCTTTACCAACTTCACTAGCTTTTCTTGCTGTGTTGGGTTTGTATACAGTGTGCAAGGTTTATGAACATGCTCCAAGTCATCTTCTTTGTTTTTAGTGTAACTCTGTGACATAATTACAGCACCACATACTGGTCTGACATGAATACTGCATCATTTTGTGTCTGTTTCAGTGGTTTCGTGTGTACGCAAATATTTCTTGAGATGACGATGTGTTTACGGAAGAACAAGGAGAGAAAAAAAATATTGGATAGGGAAAGTTTTGCCTTTGTGTTGATGAGCCCTAAGTACCGTCTTCAGATCCAGCATTTTCAGATCCGATTCTGCCTTCTTACCAAATCTGAAACAATAATGCATTAAGCAATGGAATATCATCTGGATTAATCTGTTGTAACCAGTCATTGCAAGTGACATGACAATGAAATATTATCTAAAGTTTCCACAGTGAATGAATTTCAACTTCATCTTCAAATCCAACTGTGAGATTCAGTTCAACTCAAAGATGGAGTTCCTCCCCAAAGAACAATGTCAAAATGTTTTATTATTGCGTGTCATTTTGCTTCATGATATAAATGATATCATTGTTTTCTTATGAGTTTCATATTATGTTCAGTTGTTTTATAATGCATGTGTATCACTTTTAGTTCGCTTACTCTTTCATGAAGGAAAGTAGAAGCTTTTTACAAACTGTTCTTATTCAGGAAGCTGAAGAAGAGACTAAAACTTTTAAGAGAGACTGAGATATATTTTTAAAATTGTTCTTCATCATTGTTTTGAAAATGACTGAGTTATTCTTCCGCTTAATATGTATTTTGGAAATGCAGATGCAAGATATACTGTCATGTAGCTTTGTAATCGATCCTTCTTTGCTTCTCTTGTAATTAGGAATGGATACCTGAACCCTGTATTAAATGAGACCTGGGCTAAATTACGAAAGACCGTAGTATCGATAAGCTCTAATGTTAACTGTTCTGCTTTTGGTGCTGGGTAAATTAAGAAAATACACTTACACTTTAGAAAATACATAAATATTATATTAATATTTATGTATTATCAAGCTAACTGTATCTTGCCAAATGTTTCTGTATGCGATAATATCGTTTTTGATGCTTTTCTGTTATTTTGCAATCCAGAAGCGAGATTTATCTTATACTTTAGGTCTGATTAATCTAATTTTATTTTCGATTGAGTTTGACTTCCAAGGATTTTGAGGTAAAATGATATTTTAAAGAAAATCTGATGTGATTTAGGACTTTATGGTCGCCGCGTGCGTGTGACCATAGTAATCCATTATTATAAGTTTATACCACTGATCTGTAATAGAGAACTGGATTACTCATGATGTTATAGAAGTGAAGCCGTTGCTTTGCCATATTGCTATTCCCTGCTCCAATATATTCTATTGAATTGAGTAAAACCACCTAGAGAGTCAACGTTTTTATATCTGAAGTATACCTGTATATTCTTAGAACGTAAATGTCCTATGCTTGTAAATTTGGTTATTTGTTTAATATTGGGAATTTCCCTTGTGTATTAAAGCTACATATCTTGTAACCGTAGCGGACATCAGATGAGCATTATGAACATAAGATGGATGAGATCCTCCACATATGTATTACACGTACACATTCTGAAATCTGAATGAAGTTTTATGCATTAAATTTGCATATACCTTGTAAATAATAGTAGATTATTCGTTTAACTGTGTTAAGAGGGTCTGTGAATGCGGTCAGCACAAGAACTATAGTAGTTTAAGCCGCGGTCACTCTAGACATTGAGCATGAGAAGTTTCACTGTAAAGTTGAGCAGGAATGCAGGGAAATTGGCTTGAGCTTGTGTTTGTGTCCCACATTCACATGCGTTTAAATGGAAGCCAATGGAACTGTTGGAAATTCAGACACAGACCAGGGAGACCTGATGTATCTTCAACAGGTTTCTTCATTGAGAATGTGCTGAGTGACACTGCAGTCATCAAATTTCAACTAAAGCCGCGTTTCATTGTAGTTCATATATTTTACAGCAGTGGTTCTCAAACCTGTCCTGGAGTACCCCCAGCCCTACACATTTTTTATGTCTCCCTCATCTATCACACCTGATTCAACTCATTAGTGAAGACTGTAAGACCTGAAGTTGGTGTGTCGGATATAGGGAGACATACAAAATGTGTAGTGCTGGGGGTACTTTATGGAGAGGTTTGAAAATCATGGTTTTACAGGATCAGTGATCACCTGGGTGACATCCTTAAATAAAGAATGCAATTAAGGTATTCAGGTATCGTTACCTTCCCCAGATTCTAGAGTTTGGGATGGGGCTCCACGAGCCATTAAAGACAGTAGGAGAGAGTATCTGTAATCTGGATCATTTGATGTGCGACGAAGAGAACAGGAACCTCATGCTAGAGACTTTGCTTAATCAGGGGTTCAAGTGCAGTAGGGACATCTACACCTGTGATTCATGTTATAGCAGACACACTCTGTGGGACCTTGAAGGACTTAGAATGTTTTAACCATTCTAAATGTTTCTATTGTAGTAGCCAGGTTGTGAATAAAGCCTTTTATAACTTTTTTGTGGAACTGAAGAAGTGCCTTGGATTTATTTCTATGTTATGCAGTCATGTGAAAAAGGTAGGACACCCAATTGAATTTCAAGGTTTTCCATATCAGGACATAATAAAAAAAATATTTGGTCCTTTGCAGGTCACTTGGAAAAACAAAATCTTTAGATGAAGAACGACACAAGACTTATCACACCATGCCATTGTTTATTTAACAAAAATAAAGACAAAATGGAAAAGCCATGGGTGACATTTATGGACACCCTTGCTGTTGACATATGAGTAAAGAAAGTAAGTCACGGTCACCCCAACATAGTGTTTCTTTACAAAGTGACGACGCCGACTACTGGCTTGTCAGCATGATACTTGCAGAAAGTAATCGTTTTCATGGATCTATGTGAACAGGGACAGTTTTGACAAATAATTTATTCTTCATTTTCCAAATGTTCCAATTGATTTTCATCTTTTTAATGATTCATTTTAGGAATTATCCAACCACCCGCACCTATATTTTGTCTGATTTACATAACCGCACCCGATCATCACATTCAGGGTTCCTACGGTCATGAGAAACCTGGAAAAGTCATGGCATTTTAAAACAGCAATTTCCAGGCTTGGAAAGTTTTGGAAAAAATAAATAAACCCAGAAAGTTTTTGGAAAAGTCATGTTTCACAATTCTGTGTACAATATAATTGTGTATAATCAGGTCCTGAATTTGCACTGAATTGCGCATATATCACATTACTCGTTCCCGCAGCTTTCGACTTTAAAATGAGGAAAATTCCTGTAAAACATTTATTCAATATAGCATGTAGGTTAGATGAGTAAATAAATTCACACAAACCATCAGATCAAATCAGTCATTTGAAAACAGCGCGAGTGATTCAGCTGTACCGCGTCTTCTCTCTTCGACCTTCTCGGCGCATCTAGAGCTGAACGCTGCGATACAAGACTTTAGCTCGCGCATCGGTACAGTTGACAGAATTATCAATTGCCTAATCGGCTTATTGTTGCATCGTCACACAAATATATTATTTGCACGTGTTTTAAAGCCTTTCGGTACTCGCGTGCTCCAGAGGCGCTTTTCTGTGCACTGCAGTCACATCAAAGCAAAGCTTGTTGCGTTTAAGTGGCCAAATACACACAAAATAACGTCAAAATCCTGGAGAGTAGCCTCATAAGCACTGTCGGTTTGGTCTTAAGTTATCTGTGATCTGACATAACAAGGTGCCACATGAACGATACTGTATGAAGCATTGTTTGTTTACATCACGTTGTGCCTCACAACATGAAAATTATGTTTGGGATAACTTAATGTTTAAAACTTTGTGAAATAGGCCTAGATAATGTGATATAGATATTTATGTTGACTATTCATCCAAATTATGGTGAAAACCCAAATATTGGTGTGTCAAAATAACATTTGTGTTATTACTTAACTGGCCAAAGGAGCAAACCAACCCCATGACGTCACACGAGGTGGTACTGCAAGATAGTGGCGCCCTTGCTCTAAAAGCTATAACAAAACATCATTTTTTCTTTAAAATGAATGAATCATTAATCTTGGTTGTTATATATATTTTAATTAAAGTGGAAATAACTTTACAAAAGAATGCAAACTTGACTGGCTGCTTGACTTCCACTTTAAACAGCTTCCCTGCTGCCCCTGTCCTTAAAGAAAAATGTCTGTTTAATTAATAACATAAAGAGGTTTCTTTTTTAAAACATTTGGTTAGTTTATTCAGTAGTATTTCTCATTACTGTTAAGCCAATTTGTATCTTTGTCCTGCTGTATTTCCTGGTCCCATTGCTTGCTCGAATAGTTCATGTGTACTACTGTTTAAAATTACGCTTTTATTTGTGTCACGGTATATTAATCTACTGCCTCCTTCATGTCTCATGTATCTTTGTCTGTGTCTGTGTATTGTGTGTGAGTGGGCGTGTCCCTTGCTCCGTGATCAGCGTGCCAGCTGATCTCAATTTCCCGCACCAGCTGCTGCCAATTCACTCAGCTATAAAACCTCACTGAATACTTCTCTCCCTTGTCAGATCGTTGGATGTACCTGGATGTGTTGGATGTGTTCCCAGTCAGTATCTCTTCTTGTACCTTCGTCGTCCTGTTCGTGTCCGAGTGTGTCTGGAGTATTTGTCTCACCTGGATCATCACCTGCACTGGATTCTCCCTCGACACTCTTCATCAGCACGCTGTTCATCTGGTCCCTGCGCCATCATCCCATCCGAGAGACTGTTGTTTGTATTGTTCTTGTGTGGTCTGACCCTGAATTAAATATTACTCACCTGCATCTTTGCTTCCGCCTCAGTGATTGTGACAGAACGATCTGACCAGGAAATGGAAGCAGCAGGCGGATCATCCTCATCGTTGGAGGACTTCCTCAGATCCAGCGTCTCTCGGATGGATGCCCAGGAGAAGAGCATGAAGGAGTCAGGGCTGGCAATTCATGCTCTTATGGCGCAGGTGTCCGAGCTCACCCAGCAAATGCAACATCTACAAATTTCCGCTGCGCCGCCCACACCGCCAGCTCCCCTCATACCACCGGAGAGCGTCTCCCAGCCAGAGCCCCGCCTACCAACTCCGGAATTGTATAGTGGTGAGCCAAACTATTGCAGAGCATTTCTTACGCGTTGTTCCATGCATTTCGCTCTGCAGCCAAGGACCTTCGCCAACGCACAGAGCAGGGTGGCGTTCGTGCTCACCCTTCTGACTGGGAGAGCAGCCCTATGGGGAACGGCGGTGTGGGAGAACCAGGATCCTTGCTGTACCTCGTTTCAGACACTCTCCGCCGAGATGAAAAACGTTTTTGACCGCGCGGCCGCGGGAAAGGAGGCGGCCCGGATCCTCGCGGATCTTAGACAAGGAGAGAGATCGGTAGCGGATTACTCCATCGAGTTCCGGACCTTGGCGGCAGAGTGTCAGTGGAACGAGGAGGCGCAGTGGGATATGTTCCTGCATGGGCTGGCTGACCGCGTCCAGAGGGAGATTTACATTCTGGATTTACCCACCACCCTGAATGGACTGATCGAACTGGCTCTTCGGGTGGACTCCCGACTCTCACGAGTTGAACGGCGGAGGTTACCTACTCGATTTCCGGAGGAAACGCCGACACCCAGAGCCAGTGACAGGGACGCGGTCAGCTCCGTCTACGATCCCGAGCCCATGCAGGTCGGGCGAGCTCGGCTGTCTCGGGAGGAGAAGGAGAGGCGGAGGTCCCAGGGCCTTTGCCTTTACTGTGGTACGGCGGGACATTTCGCATACAACTGCCCAGTAAAAGGCCAAGCCCGGCAGTGAATCTGAGGCTACTGTCGGGTGGGATTTCCGCTGAAAAGACCTCATTTACATCTACACTCCTCCCGGTAAGGCTAAGATGGACAGCACACACTCACGACGGTCAAGCACTATTGGACTCTGGGGCAGAGGGTAATTTTATGGACTACAAATTTGCACTGCGGATTCAGGTTCCCCTCCTACCCCTCACTCATACCATCTCAGTCCACGCCCTCAATGGCCAAACCTTGCCTACCATTTCCTTCACCACTGGACCCATCACACTCATTGTATCTGGCAATCACACTGAAATCATTTCATTCTACATTCTGGACTCCCCCCTGGCACCCATTGTTTTAGGACACCCCTGGCTTACCAAGCACAACCCCAGGATAGATTGGCAGCAGCAATCTGTATCGGAATGGAGCACTAAATGTCATGAGTCTTGTCTTGTGTCTGCTTGTCCGTCTGTTTCTGTTTCCACCTTGCAGGAGGAGGCAGGGGATTTGTCTAACGTGCCCACGGAGTATCTAGACCTGAAGGAGGTGTTCAGTAAGTCTCGTGCTGCTTCTCTCCCTCCACATCGTCCCTATGACTGTGCCATAGAGTTATTGCCAGGTACGTCTCCGCCTAAGGGCAAATTATATTCACTTTCTGTTCCAGAGAGAGAGGTTATGGAGAAATATATTTCTGATTCTCTAGCAGCGGGGTTCATCCGGCCCTCCTCTTCTCCCGCGGGGGCGGGGTTCTTTTTTGTGGGGAAGAAGGACGGATCACTGCGACCTTGCATTGACTACCGAGGGTTGAACAGCATCACGGTAAAGAATACCTATCCTTTGCCGCTGATGTCTTCAGCTTTCGAGAGGTTGCAGGGAGCGTCGATCTTCACTAAATTGGACTTACGGAACGCTTATCATTTGGTCCGCATCAGGAGGGGGGACGAATGGAAGACTGCTTTTAACACCCCCAGGGGGCACTTTGAATACTTGGTCATGCCCTTCGGGCTGTCCAACTCCCCGGCAGTCTTCCAGGCACTCGTCAACGACGTGCTGCGAGATATGGTCGATCAATTCATATATGTTTACCTGGATGACATATTGATTTTTTCATCTTCTCTCCAGGAGCACGTGCAGCACGTTCGACGAGTGCTTCAGAGGCTGTTAGAGAATGGGCTTTTTGTCAAGGCGGAGAAATGCGCTTTTCATGCACAGTCTGTTCCTTTCCTAGGGTACATTGTGTCGTCTGAGGGAGTGCGCATGGATCCTGACAAGGTTAAGGCTGTGGTGGATTGGCCAAGCCCAGACTCCCGCAAGGCCCTGCAGAGGTTTCTGGGGTTCGCCAATTTTTACCGGCGGTTTATTCGCAATTTCAGCCAACTAGCCTCTCCTCTGACCGCCTTGACCTCCCCCAGAACTACGTTCAGGTGGTCAAACGCAGCTGAGGCTGCATTTGCCAAACTGAAGGACCGCTTTGTTTCAGCCCCCATCTTAATTACCCCTGATCCATCACGTCAGTTCGTGGTGGAGGTCGATGCGTCAGAGGTGGGGGTAGGTGCAGTGCTATCCCAGCGCGCTCCGGCAGACGACAGAATGCATCCATGCGCGTTTTTGTCCCACCGTTTGTCCCCTGCCGAGAGTAATTATGACATTGGTAACAGAGAGTTGTTGGCAGTCAAGCTAGCATTGGAAGAATGGCGCCACTGGTTGGAAGGGTCGGGGGTACCTTTCATCGTATGGACCGATCACAAGAATTTAGAATACATTAAAACTGCCAAAAGATTGAACTCTAGGCAGGCTCGGTGGGCACTTTTTTTCGGACGTTTTGACTTCACTCTCTCGTACCGCCCGGGCTCCAAGAACATCAAGCCCGATTCTTTATCACGCATTTTTGATCGTTCCGATCGCCCGTCTACTCCCGAGTGTATTTTTCCGGAGACCCTTATCATCTCCGCACTCACATGGGAGGTCGAATCGAAGGTCAAGACGGCCTTGCAAGGGGTAACGCCTCCGGTCGGTTGCCCACCGAACCGGTTATTTGTGCCAGAGGGATTACGGTCCGACGTTATTCAGTGGGGTCATTGTTCCAGTGTGGCTTGTCATCCAGGAGTCAGTCGCACTACATCTTTAGTCAAGCAACGATTTTGGTGGCCACTTATGGCTCGCGATGTTCACAGTTTTGTTTTGGCTTGCTCAGTTTGTGCCACTGGTAAGACTTCCAATAGACCCCCAGATGGGCTCCTTCAACCGCTGCCGGTCCCTTCGAGACCCTGGTCCCATATCGCTCTAGATTTTGTCACCGCCCTCCCACCCTCTCAGGGTAACACGGTAGTTTTGACCGTGGTGGACCGATTCTCGAAGGCGGCCCACTTCATTCCCTTGCCCAAATTACCCTCAGCCAAGGAGACAGCGGTAACAGTCGTTGACCACGTCTTTCGGTTACATGGCCTCCCGACGGACGTGGTTTCCGACAGAGGTCCCCAATTTGTGTCCAAATTTTGGCGAGAGTTTTGTAAATTGCTGGGTGCTACTGTTAGTCTGTCCTCAGGGTTTCACCCCCAGAGCAATGGTCAAACTGAGAGAGCCAACCAGGATTTGGAGAGAACGTTGCGATGTCTGGTCTCCAAAAATCCTTCCTCATGGAGCCAGCAACTGTCTATGGTGGAGTACGCCCACAATTCGTTGCCAGTGTCATCTACGGGCCTATCTCCGTTTGAAGGTAGTATAGGTTACCAGCCACCAATTTTTCCTAGTCTGGAATCCGAGGTCGCGGTCCCCTCCGCTCACGCCTTTGTCCAGAGGTGTCATCGCACTTGGACTAGAGCCCGCGAGACTCTACTCCAAGTAGGAGCGCGCACCAAGGCCAAGGCCGATCGCCACCGGTCTAGACCTCCCGTATACGTCGTCGGTTCCAAAGTGTGGCTTTCTACCAAGAACATTCCTCTCCGCTCCGTTTCTAATAAACTTGCTCCCAAATTCATTGGCCCGTTTGCTGTCACTAAAATCATTAGTCCGGTGGCAGTTCGCCTCAATCTCCCTCCAGTGTACAGGAGAATTCATCCCGTCTTCCATGTGTCCAAAATTAAACCCGTGTTTTATTCCCGCATTAATCCGCCAGCCCCGGTTCCCCCACCGCCGCGACTCGTAGAAGGGGAACCTGCTTATTCGGTCGATCGTATTCTGGACTCTAGGCGGAGGGGACGCGGATTCCAGTACTTGGTGGACTGGGAAGGTTACGGTCCGGAGGAGAGAAGTTGGGTGCCTGCTAGAGACATTCTGGATCACTCCCTTATCGATGATTACAATCGACAGGTAAGGGAGTCTGGGGACGCCAGGAGGCGTTCCTAGGGGGGAGGGTACTGTCACGGTATATTAATCTACTGCCTCCTTCATGTCTCATGTATCTTTGTCTGTGTCTGTGTATTGTGTGTGAGTGGGCGTGTCCCTTGCTCCGTGATCAGCGTGCCAGCTGATCTCAATTTCCCGCACCAGCTGCTGCCAATTCACTCAGCTATAAAACCTCACTGAATACTTCTCTCCCTTGTCAGATCGTTGGATGTACCTGGATGTGTTGGATGTGTTCCCAGTCAGTATCTCTTCTTGTACCTTCGTCGTCCTGTTCGTGTCCGAGTGTGTCTGGAGTATTTGTCTCACCTGGATCATCACCTGCACTGGATTCTCCCTCGACACTCTTCATCAGCACGCTGTTCATCTGGTCCCTGCGCCATCATCCCATCCGAGAGACTGTTGTTTGTATTGTTCTTGTGTGGTCTGACCCTGAATTAAATATTACTCACCTGCATCTTTGCTTCCGCCTCAGTGATTGTGACAATTTGTCCTTCAATCCAGATGGTAATGGCTGTCATTGTCTTTCTTTCTTTTCTTTTTTTAGGAAATATGTTTTAAATGATTTTTCACAACACTTTGGAGATGTAATGGAGTCACAGGACAACTGTAAGGGCTACTTTTGTTTTCTTAAGGCCAGTTGATATCTGCTGTATTGAGATGATGAGAAAAAGGGCAGGCATCTGCCTACAATCAATGGTAGAGGAAGGAACTCAAGAGGGAGAAGAAAGGACGATTCTATGCTTTCAAGACTAATGTTGGGACATACAGGACTAAATTCGGCAATATATAATAGGAAGAGATCCAACAGGACTGATTGGTGCAGAGTCTGAGAAACAGTAGAACATGTACTTATTCAGTGTAATAGATATACAGAGGAAAGAAGTAAACTAATCAATGAACTTCAGAAGAACGGTGAGCAGCAATTTACATTAAAAGAGATTTTGAATCCAGTAGGAGGTGATAGTCTGTTAATACAATTTCTAAAAAGAACTCAAAGTTAATTCATAGTATAGATTATTATTATTATTATTATTATTGCTATTCCTCTTCGGGCTGTAGATGGAGGAGCTGAACACGCAATAACATCAAAAGCTCGAGTCCTGATAGGTCTGGGGAAAGGAGATTTAAGTTTCTGATCCATTGCTTCAGTAGATGCAGTAATGCTCAATTTGCTCAAATCCGCCAGTAAAAACCAGTAAGAAGAAGAAGAAGATTAAATTTCACCCTGATCTCTGTTGTTTTGTCCTGATGTCGTTTTAATACAAACTGTTAGAAAGGAATTTTCTGTAGGTAGAAATATAGTGTTTATGAATCAGGTAAGTAAACACCTGTAGGGTACCACGGGGCTAAAGGCCCCCCTTAAGAAAAAATGTGCTATTCACTGCTCATAAAATGTATAATTGCAATTTATATTGAACATTAATGGAGCAACATATTTTGTGTGGAAATAAATCATTCAAGATGTTTATTTTGTTTAAAAATCTTATAAATGTATGGAGGTGGCAAGGGGGGCCTTTTACCCCTTACACGGGGTAAAAGGCCCACCAGCATGGGGTAAAAGGTACTCGGTATTGATACAAATAAAGAAGAGAAGTAAAGTGGCCAGTTGCAAAACTACATGAAAGTATATCTTGTAATTGCATGGAAGAGCAGAAGTGGCAGAGTAAGTAGATGTTCTGATGAAAAACAATGAAGAACTGGTTAAAAATTTATATTAGATTCAAGTCTCTCTTAAAAAGTTGAAAGTTTTCTGGTGCTTTTGTAGTAAATGACTTCCTTATATTACAAATGAGTCTTCTCCTTTGTGTGAACCGTCAGGTGTTTCTTCAGGACTGAAGCCCAACACAAATGATTACCACACTGATCAAAGTTAAATGGTCTTTCTTCAGAATGACTGAATCTCTTGTCACAGTGTGAACAATCTGACTTGCTGCAGTTTGGAATTGAACTGCTGGTTTGTTTGGCCAGAGGAGAACTGGCCCCCCGACTGAGCCTGGTTTCTCCCAAGGTTTTTCTCTCCATTCTGTCACCGATGGAGTCTTGGTTCCTTGCCGCTGTCGCCTCTGGCTTGCTTAGTTGGGGACAATTCATTTCCAGCGATATCGTCGACCTGATTGCAATTATTTATTTTTTTTTCATTTTACACTATTGACACACTATCTCCTTTTTTTATTTTTTGGATATTGTGCCTGTTGATTTGACACAATTTACATTGTTAAAAGCGCTATATAAATAAAGGTGACTTGACTTGACTTAAGGGTTTTCTCCAGTGTGAATTACCTGGTGACGCTTTAAATGGCTCTCTGAAATAAGTCTGTTCACACTCAAAGCACATGTACTCTCTCACACCGGTATGTATTTTCTGATGTTCTTGTAAATATTGCAGACGTGAAAAACGGTTTCCACACTCAGAACATGAATGCTTCTCCTTCACATGAACTTTCAAGTGTCTTCAGAGCTGATGCCACAAAAAATGTTTTTCCGCACTGATCACATGTGAACGGCTTCTCTCCAGAATGAACTCTTATGTGAATCTCAAGGCTTGTTTTTCTGAGAAACTCGTCCCGCACTGATCACATGCATACGGCTTCTCTCCTGTGTGTATCCTCATGTGTCTCTTAAGATGTGATGTTAGCATGTAACTCTTCCCACACTGAGCACACGTGAACTTTCTCCAGTATGAACTCTCATGTGAATCGCAAGATGTTTTTTGTACGGGAAACTCTTTCCACACTGAGTGCAGGTGAAAGACTTCTTGGCTCTTGTTTTCTATAAAAGTGTCTTTTTAGTCTTTGAGTGACTCCAGGTTTGTCATGATGTTTCTCCTCCACTTCACTCAGTTCTTCACTCTCCTCGTTCTCTTCCATCAGCTCTGAAAAACATCAAATTTCATTTTCAGTACATCAAAATAATTCAAACAGAAATATGTTAAATGAAATAACAGTGATAAAATACACAACTTCTATGATCATTTTGATGTATTTCCCTGAAACATTCATTGGTACATTATTACTATCTAACTTAATAACAACATTAAAATGTGCCGTAAAAGTGCCATCATTTTGAGAATATATTTTTCTAAAAACATTTTACTGATAAAATCACACTAGACTTGTTGTTCTGTGGGATTATAGTGGGGAGCAGAGCCCCAAGAAGAGTTCCAGCAAAGAAAAATAGACGGAGCAACAGTTGCAATCTTCTTTTATCCCTTCCTTGACCATGTGACTAAAACCCAAATGTGAGATATTCAAACTGACCAATCGGCAGATTACAACTTCACCCACTGGGCAAAAGGTGTGACAGTTAGAAGTTATCAGCACATCTGTGCCTTCAGGAATGTCAAATGGCCCTTTTGTTACTCAAGATAGGTTTGGGACAAGAAAGCAGAAGTCTTTGATAATTTTCAACCTTACATGATCATGTTTAGCAAAGTCTCTAGGATGAGGTTCCTGTCCTCTTCATTGTAAATCAAATGAGCCACATTACGGACTCTCTTCTGTTGTCTTTAATGGCTCATGGAGCCATCTTCCCATTCTATGAAAAGTTATACAGATTGGATCAAGACTTGTGAAACTCTGGAGCAGTTAACGATTGAACTTCCATTCATATGCATGTGAACGTGGAAGATTGAAACACAAGATCAAGCCAATTTCCCTGCATTCCTGTTCAACTTTACAATCAAACTTCATATGCTCAATGTCCAGAGTGACTACGGCTTTAACTAATGCACTTCCTGAGTGTTGACCGCATTCATCAGTCCTCTTACCAAAGTTATTGCAGGACGAATGAGAGAAATGTGATTATAGATCATTTATGAAAAATACAGCTTTGTTTAGAAACTCTTAAGTCAGGTTTTGCTTAAGTTACACTTGCAATCCTGTCAGCCATTCAGGAAAGTTTGTGTATTGATACAGTTTAGTCTTTATGGTTTATTGATAAAAACAACAAAAGTCCCATTTCTTTAAATCTGAATCTGATGAAGTGCTTGAATCTTTATAACATAAATGTTCTTCAGCATCACGAATGAATGAGAAATAAAAAATTCAGTATCTTCAGTGTGTTTGATTCTGCAGGGATCTCTCATCTTCTCTCTGTCCTCTTTAATAAACTCAGTCTTCACAGATTTCAGCTCTTTCTGATGCTTTGATGCTCGTTTTCACTTGTGAACTGATGGGAATATTCCAGCATTTATTGGTGATTTACTGTGGGCGGAGCTTCACTGATGATGTGATTAATGTGTGGGAGGAGCTGATCTGCCAAAATCAAAAATATATATTTTGAATGAATGAATGAGGCATTTATATAGTGCTTTATTGTGTATTGCTGTACAACCAAAGTGCTTTACAATCATACAAAGGGATATTTTATAAGGCATGAATGTACTTAAAGCGCTAAAATGTACTATATACCAGGAGCGGTTCTAGGGTGAGTGGATATCTGGGGGTTTATATAATTAAAATAATAAAATAATTAGACTAAAATTACCAGTAGGTGGCAGCAAGCCACTGTCTTATTGACCGAGTTAAGTAATTTTTTCAGTTTGTTCAAAACTATTTTCATGAATGGGTCAGTAAATCGCTGATTCAAGGTATTCAAAAACGAACGTTTCATCAGCAATGAAACACTGCTGTGTGCAGAGATGCACGACATGGCTTTGTATAGAACCGTTTTCACAAATGACAGCAAAAAAGACAATATTTTCTCTACGATTCAAATCACTTAATATTAACTTCTTGTTGGTTGAATTTTGTTGCTCTGAGACTTAGTAAAGTCTTCCACAGATCATGCTGAATGCTAACCTGTTCATATAAATGTGTGTGTCCTAGAAATTAAGTCTGTTCATATAATACCATTAATAAAATATATTTGTTGCTATACAGTAACACTAATCTAATTTTGACAGATGGTGAGATTGGTATTATGAATTTATAGGCTACAGTAAATTAAATATACCTGAAGCAGCTGCATTTTACTAGACATTATTTTAATGAGCATGAAAACTCAATCTTGATGCGCTCAAGACATGGCAATAAAAACCTTTGGGTCTTCATCCCACCCCTAGCGCCACCCCTGTTATATACCATGACTGTACTCTCACTGTTTCTGCTCCTTCTGCTCCAGTCCATTACAGCGGGTGTTAAAAATAAATACATGACAATTTTGTAACAAAAAATAACTCATTGTATATAAAACTCAAAGCTACAATGACAATAAGCAACAGTAAAACATGAATTAAATTGATTTTGAAAGTCGTTTCAATTTAAACTAACTTAGGAAGTCATTTGTGGCCCTGACTTTTTGATCAAATTATTCCCTGTAACATGTTTGTGCCGTAATCAAATCAAGAAGTAACAACAATTCTACAGTCATTGCAAAGATACAGCAGAGAAAGACAGAGAGCGTCTATTTACCTCAGCAGCAAACCAATGTCTCCCATCTGCAGCGCTTATTTTCATCTTTAATGTTAGATCTTTCCGATTCTTGGAAGATGCTTAAGGTTGATTTAGTATTACTCTTAATGAATGAATAAATAAATAAAATCCCACACACAACATCAGCAATACAATGACAAAGTAGCTTATATTAAACATAAAACTTTTATAAACAGAACGAATAAGACATACCAGCGTTGTAACAAATAAATAAAAGGTTTTTGGATTACTTACTTCAAACGAATGCTTAGTTTGGCTCATTATTATTAGGGGTAGAGTGGGGGAAAACGCCCCCCTAAGGACTGTGTAATTCTCTTTCTGTAAAACAAAGGTTAAATGTGTTCAGAAAAGTTATCATAGTTTTAGTGACACTGTCATAAATTATAAACCAAGTATGAAAAATGTTTTCATGTTATTACATTTTTAACAAAAAAAATACATTTTTACCAATACCCATCAGCTAACAATTTGTTTTTTCAAATTGGCTTTTATAAGTTTGTAATCCATAATTATTGATTGCATTTTTTTTTATTATTATTATTTTAAGCTAAAACTGCATTTACTCTGATTTTACTGTAAATTGTTTAAAACAAATTGCTTTGTTTGACTGGGGAGCATTTTACCCCACCTATAAACACCCCCAAGCCTTGTTTTAATCTGTTTACTCAGTTAGCCTAGTCTGTGCTTTTTTATTATTATTATTTTCAGTTTTAGTTTAGTAAATTTAACTTCTGCTTTAAAAAGCATTATTTTAGTTTTCTTAGATTGCAATGTTAGAATACAATGTGATTTTAACCTTTTTTTGCACATGCCTACATGGTTAAGTTCACTTTATTTGTTTAATCCAAATACAAAATACAGAGATACCACAAAGCAGCCAAATACCAAGATATGAATTTTGGCTCATATTGCCCAGCCCTATGACTCGCCTTTTCTTTTTTCATTCCTCAGATTAATTTCTTGGTACAGCAAATTCTTATTGAACTTTGATACAGAGCCACTGCGTGCTCCTGTGAGAAATGCAATTAGTTTGAATGGACTGCAACGACTTAAGAAACCTGACATGCTCTCTGCAATCTTCCCGGGATCACCAGCTCTGGCCTTCACAACATCTTCTGAATCCTGTCCTGAGATGAGTTTGCTTTGAACGCAAAAACAACAGGAAGGATGACGATCGGGCGGTTTCATCTTTAGGGAGGCTTAGCCCTCAGACAGACCATTAGATACAATGATACAAATGACCTAAATAAACAGTATTTTACTGTGCTTATGAAAACGGTATTACTGTATGAAGTAATTAGACACAATTACCTATTAAAGTTACAGAAGTTACTTAAGAGCAGTTCTCTCATGTTTTTCTTGTTTAAGATTATTAACCTAATATAAGAAATGCATTGATCCGTTATACTGACACACATCCAATGTTCGGAAATGTTTATTTAAGACATAACCGATTATGTTTAACTTCATGGATACTCATCAAGACAGCAATTGTGAGCTAATATTGTGTGTATTTGCTTATTTGCTCAAGAAGTGTGTTTCAATGGCACACTTTTCTGTTTCTATTTGGTGTGTTATTTATATGCAAAAACTGAATTATGCACCTTCCCCACACCCCTAAACCTAACCATTTTAAATACGTAAAAAATATATGCACGCCATATGCAAAGCCAGTTTCTGCATATAAATAGCAAAAATATTAATTAGTTGTCATTGATGTTAATCAAGCAACAAAAGACAGAAAAATCACTCCCTACTCTTGACTGAATTACTTTAGTAGCTCTAAAGATTCATCAAAATTTATGTATAGCAATAAATATGTCTGCTTGAAAGAATGAAGAATATGGCATTGGTAAACAAGTTGTTATAGAAAATTGCATAATTACCCAATATAACCATTGGTATTTCATTGAAAAGAAGACCAGGTTCTTGTTCTTTATGAGAAGTAGTTTTATTTCATTTTAACATAAAGGCATGTTGTGTGTCACCGCAGTTAAATTCAATATCTTTATTTCCAAACTCAAGGTGCATTAGCAAAAGACAGACAATACAAACCAAAACTCAGAGGAATGATATCACACTTCAGTAAGCCTAGGATTTGTCAACATTATATTATTATGTGAACTGTCCAGCAAATAAATGTATACATCAAATTTCTCATTAAAGCAGGGAATGATTGTATTCTTGCCTTACAGAATAAATCACTTGCACTGCACCATCTTGGTGTTTTCAGCAGGATCCTCATACAGTCATTGTACGCAACCTGAAGCTTACAGAGGCTCTCTTTCTTAAACGTAACCCACAAAGGAGCAATATAAAAATTAACACGCATCAAATTCTCATCAACATATTTGCTTGAGCATATAACTTACGATGTTGCCTATACATATCATCATCATCATTTCACATTTCATTATTAATGATATGACCTAAATATTTTGCAGTAGGACATACATTAAACACTTGCCCTGATAAATAAAGTATGTTCTTTGGTTCTACATATCTTGGCAACACTTTTTTTGTATTATATTGCACATCATATCTAATCCCATAATCAGAGTATATATTAAGCAACTGCTGAAAACCAGCACTACTTGGGGAAAAAACAACCAGATCATCAGCATATATTGACTGTGATATCACCAAGCATACATCCAGTCCTACAATCGCTAGTTCTTCTGACAATTCATTCATATAGACATTAAAAAGAGCTGGTGAAAGTAAACCTCCTTGGCGCACTCCATTACTTACTCTAAATGAATCTGAGACACAATTACCCCACCTTATCTGCATACTTTCATTAGTGTACCAGTATATCAAAAATCTTTGTCTTAGTTTACTGAACAACTTCAAATTGCGAGAAGAACCACAAGTTTAGGACTCGCAAATTTTAGGTGTTCAGCAGTAATTTGATCCATACCACCAGTTTTTCCTTCCTTAAGCTGAATAATAGCTTGATAAACCTCATTTGTTGTAATACTTCCTGTATACTAGAGACTACTTCCACTTTACATGGCTCACTCTTTACACAATTAAACAGCGTAGAATAACGCTGTCTCCACAACAATATTCTCAGCTCCAGAGACACCCTCAACAGAGCATGGTAATGTCACATTACTCCTATTTATTGATCTTACGTCCTTCCAGAAAGCATTCACATTATTACAAAGTAGATTTTCCGCCATTAAATCAGCTCTCATCACTTGTTCATGTTTACAAATATAACGAACTGCATATTTATACTTGGCATTCATTACATTTTTCTGGTCCAAAAGTGGGCCTTGTCTGGGTCTACCAGCTACATCCCATGCCTTAAATGCTTTGCTTTTTTATGATATGCTACTACACACTTTTTCCACCCTGGCTTACTATAATATTTCTTGATAGAATTATCATCAACTCAGAAATGCAGCATATGCTTAGCAAACATAGAAGAATTGTCAGTAAGATCTGCATTAAAAAAAATAACCAATAAAAGCAAGTCTATTTAAATATTCATCCTCATTTTGTTGGCATTCATAAGGTGCATAGACATTAAGGATAATTAACTCGTTACTAGAGCAACTTATCCGTCCAGCAACGACGTTGTGGAAATAGAAACAGTTTCTAAATTAGACATTTTGCGCGTTGCCGTCGCGGCTAGTTAAGACAGAAACTCTGATTAACATGGAAAAGATACCCTTTTTTTTGCTTGTCGTGTCGTTGCGTGTAGTTAGGACACAGTGTAAGGCTTTTCCTCATGAATTCTCATGTGTTTCATAAGGCTTCTTTTATAGTTGAAAGACTTTCCACACTGAGAGCAGCTGAAAGGCTTTTCCGAAGAGTGAGTTAGCAAATGTTCCTTAAGGGCTCCTTTCTTCATAAAACTCTTTCCACACTGAGAGCAGCTGAAAGACTTTATCCCAGTATGAATTAACATGTGATTCTTAAGGCTTTCTTTACGTGGGAAAGACTTTCCACACGGAGAGCAGGTAAAAGGCTTTTCTGAAGAGTGAATTAGCAAATGTTCCTTAAGGTATCCTTTCTTCATAAAACTCTTTCCACACTGAGAGCAGGTAAAAGGCTTTAATCCAGCATGAATTAACATGTGATCCTTAAGGGTTGCTTTACGTGTGAAAGTGTTTCCACACTGAGAGCAGCTGAAAGGCTTTTCTGAAGAGTGAATTAGCAAATGTTCCTTAAGGGTTCCTTTCTTCATAAAACTCTTTCCACACTGAGAGCAGCTGAAAGACTTTATCCCAGTATGAATTAACATGTGATCCTTAAGGTGTGTTTTACGAGTAAAAGTGTTTCCACACTGAGAGCAGCGGAAAGGCTTTTCCCCAGTATGAGTTATCATGTGTTTAATGAGGCTTCTTTTATGTTTGTAAGCGTTTCCGCACTTAGAGCAGCTGAAAGGACTTTTGACTTCTGTTGTTTGAATGCTGCAACTCACTGATTTTTCTCCACCGACATCATGATCTTTCTGATCCTTATGTTTCTCCTCCACTTCATTCAGATCTCGTCTTTCCTCTTTCACTTTCATCCGGCCTAAAATGAATAAATGAGAATCAATTGGGACATTTGGAAAAAGGAAAACGTGTGTACTAGGGCTGGAACAAATGATTATATTGATTAATCTAATTAACTAATCATCAATTATTTCACTGATTAACCAGTAGACATTGACTGATTATTCAGCTTTTGCAATTACTTATAACGGGTCTCCAACCTTTTTTACACCACGGACCGGTAACACTTTGAAAATATTCTTGGGCACCGGCTCTCTCAAGTCTCATATTATATACTTTATTTGAAAAAATATGATTCCCAATGCACACAAACTTCCCAGAATACGGTGTGCCCTGTTGGTTACAGTGTTTACTTCCTTTTTAATTATATTTTATTAAATATTTATTTATTTGTGAAAAATACATTGTCATTTAAAGTATAAGCATGTTTATTTTACACTTCTTTTTTTAAATAAATTTTAAAAATGATTTCTATTTAAACAAATAAAATTATATCGACTTTAAATCGGCCATCAGCCACTCTGCTTTCAAAGATATCGGCACAATATCGGTCGAACACTACACATCATCCTGCCTAACATCTCCTTTTTGTAACTCATATGGATAAGAAACAAAATAAAGGTAAGTGATAAGCAGTGATGCGATGATACCATTTTTTTCAGAACCAATCCAATCTGCCGATATCGATCTCATACTAGCATACACGACATTCTGGCGAAAGTGAAACTAACAGCCTATGCGCTATGTTCTGTACTTGTACAAAAACGTGCGTGCATTGCACGTTTTGGTTGCTTCATGACTGATTATGCATTATATGAGTGGCTTTGGAATATAAATTGCAGCACGTTTCAGATTAAAAAAAGCAACTTTTATTTCTGAAAATATCCCAGTTAGGAGATTTATAGCGAGTGGTTCCCTGCATTATTACAGCAAGACGCGTACAGTACTGAGCCGCTGCAAGGGAGCCGCTCTAATGCTATTAAATTAAAGATGAACCTGCAGAACAGGTCCAATTCTTCTTCATAATGCATTTTGTCATAATACTTCATGTAAGGTCACAAGAAAATGTTTTGTTGTATTTATTTAGAAATAATTTTGATAATAGTTGGGTAAATGTGTCCTGGGATTGAAGCGATGTGGCTTGGTAAATGTTTTATTGTCAGTATAAAGGCTGATAACGGCTGAATTAAAACAAAAGAATAATAAGGATTATGTCTCTTAAATTAACAGTCTTTCTTGTTAAATTTAATTTTCATATTACAACAATAAAAACATTTTATTAATAATAAGCATCATCAGCAACACTGATATTAACAACGAGCAAAGGAATGTCTAATGTTTTCAAATGGAGAAAATAAAGGACAGGAGGCATATGAACTTCATTTTAAACTACAGGTTTAGGTTAATAAGCTGTTTAATAGGCTAAAGAGTGAAGAATAATTCACTGGATTATGTTAATTCACTGTATAATATTCTCTGGTGCTGGAGCATTTCCTTAGCATCAACCGCTGAGTGAACAGCAATATGAAGCAGACTAATCACAAGACTAATGAGCATATAGACAATAGAGAGAGAATTAAATTCAATACTTTTATTTCCAACATGCGCTCATTCATGGCTGCATATTATTTAATTCAGGCAAAGTTACGTCTTTATTGGGAGAGGACTTTTTTTTTTACATGACTCTGTGAGTTCGTCTCTATTTCTTAGAACCAAGCTGCATAAACTGCATATCAGGCATTTGTGTAACATCTAATATGTGATCAATTTCATTAATGCCTGTTACTTTAAATAAAGTTTACTAGTTACAGCAAATCAAGTACCTGTGCACATCTCCCCTCAGACACGCTGCAATGGCAATCCTGCGCACAATTATCAAAACGAGATGGCGGCATTTATCGGTGAATCCGATATTACAAAACCGATATCCGATTATGGTAAAACGCTTAAATATCTGTAAATTGATATATCGGTCGATCTCTAGAAAATACACATCAATGTAAGTTGATATACATAAGACAGCCTCTGAACTTGTTTAGATTTAGATTGATTAGTCAATACTAATCTTATATACAGGCAAATACATTCAATCAGCCATCACCCCCAAAATTAATTCAACATTTTATCTTGTTAATGCTTTAAATTAATTACAACAATAAAAGAAAATTTAATCATGAACAACATCACAATAGACCACAGAAATTCCAAAATGACATTCCCTTACATTCAACTTCCAAACGTGCATTATCTTGCCGTGCTATAAGCTGTCAATGGCATTAATAAAAACACTTACACTGACAAGCTACGCAATTTCGCAGTCATAATCGAATGCAATTCATATGCGACAATGAACGTGATATTCAGTGATCTACGGCTCTGTGTATTAAATGCCGCTCCATCTGAAAGCACATTATGGAGATCAGGACGAGATGCGCATGATAATCACATGCGATTTATCGTGCAGCCCTAATTTTTGTTTGTTTGTTTATCAGAAAGTAGATGAGGAAAACCGGGATGCCGGGTGTATTCAAAGCACCAACATTACCGGTACTGTTTACAGTGTGTGGAATGGTGCGCTGTGATTGGTTGAGTGGATTTATAACATTCTGCAGAGAAGGGAGACTGGCGTTTGTCGCGGCTTGGAAAAAAAAGGGAGAAAACATGACCGAATAACACGGCAGATATCGTATTTTGCGTAAAATTCTAAATTTACTTTTCAATACCGACCAGATAAAACACTGATTTTGGAACCAAACTTTTTATTTGATAACCATTGAATGAAATCTGACTGAACTTGAATAATTACACATCACAGATCAGACATTACAAACACTTCCATGTTGTGACAAAGATTTATTTCATGCTACAAATGCATTTTAATTTTTATGTATTTATTTACATGCCCTGCTATTTTACTTTCAGTATACTAAACTGGTATACTTCAAGTCTGCTAAATTGGAACTAAGTTTGTACTTAATGAACTTTAATTGTGCAGAAGCAGTGCTGAAGTCCAATTAAAGACATACTTAGTATATCTGATTGTGCTAAATTGGAACTATTGCAAGTATACTTTAGGTACACTTTAAATATTTTGCATTTAAAGGGCGATATTACACAATCCTCATTAAAAGTGACATTAACACGCACAAGTAATACTCCAAATAAAGTTTAATTAATTTTTTATATCATTAGGTCTCGAGTTATCTGTCAGGAAATCTGTTAATAAATCTGAACTATACTTAAATGCATTTTAAATATAGGGTATCCACAGTCCTGTAGCATTTTTACTTAAAATGTGGCTTCTACTAATGCAAAAAAAACAAAAAAACACTCAGTCTCACACGCTCGGAGTTAAACACTGCTTTATGACTCTAAGGCCCGGTTTTATAGACAGGGTTTAGCCTAAACCAGGATTAGGCCATAGTTCAATTAAGACATTTAAGTAATTTTTTATAAACGTGCCTTTGAAAAAAACTTTACTGGGGTGCATCTTGAGACACAACAAAGGCACTGATATATTTTAAGATCAGTTAGTGCAAGTTTCTTTCAGTTGAAACAACTCAGACTAACATTTTAGTCTAGGACTAGGTTTAAGCCTTGTCTGTGAAACTGGGGGTAAAGAGCAAGAATAAAGTCAACAAATTTAATTTTCTCTGTGTCTGTTCAGTCGCATTTCTAGTAGAAACAGTTAAGGCCTTGTTTTAAAAAGGACCTGCAGACACCCTGTATTTAAAGCTTTGAAAGCATGTACCACAAACAGTCATTAAAGACAAATAAAGAATAAACACCAACCTCTTTGTTCCTCGTGTTTTCTTCTCCGGGTTTCTGGCTCCTCGTGTTTTATTCTCCTGGTTTCTGGTTCCTCGTGTTTTATTCTCCAGGTTTCTGGTTCCTCCTGTTTTATTCTCCAGGTTTCTGGTTCCTCGTGTTTTATTCTCCAGGTTTCTGGTTCCTCCTGTTTTATTCTCCAGGTTTCTGGTTCCTCCTGTTTTATTCTCCAGGTTTCTGGTTCCTCGTGTTTTATTCTCCAGGTTTCTGGTTCCTCCTGTTTTATTCTCCGGGTTTCTGGTTCCTCGTGTTTTATTCTCCATGTTTCTGGTTCCTCCTGTTTTATTCTCCGGGTTTCTGGTTCCTCGTGTTTTATTCTCCAGGTTTCTGGTTCCTCGTGTTTTATTCTCCAGGTTTCTGGTTCCTCCTGTTTTATTCTCCGGGTTTCTGATTCCTCGTGTTTTATTCTCCAGGTTTCTGATTCCTCGTGTTTTATTCTCCAGGTTTCTGGTTCCTCCTGTTTTATTCTCCATGTTTCTGGTTCCTCGTGTTTTATTCTCCATGTTTCTGGTTCACTGGTGTTCTCCTCACTCTCTTCTTTAACAAACACCATCTTCACAGCAGATCTCAGTTCAGATGATACTCCTCCAGATATTCCTGCTTGCTTCAACACTTAGTCACGACTGTGAGGATGAGAATATTACAGCTATTTATTGACCTGATTCAAAAACTGTATTTTTCTACTTACAGAAACAACATTTCTAGCAGTTTGTTTTGAGCCAGCATCACGACAAAACAACAGAGAGCGCGGTAAAACTAATCTTCTTCTTCTTTTGGCTCAATGGCCGTTCACTCCTCAGGAGGATTACCGCCACCTACTGTATATCTATCAAACACTAAATCATGTGGTCTAGTCCTGTCAGCTCTAAACATGTCAAAACCACCTTAAATATCTGATTATCACTCAAACCCTTTCCCAGAAGGCCTATTCCTTATATTGCTAAAAAGACTGTTACGCTGATCATCATATTTATACATTCAAAAAATAAAACTAATCTTCTTCCTCTGAGGTTTCATGGTGTTTAGCAAACAAACGAGTGTTTTAGCGCCCCCTGCTGGACTGGAGTGAAGCGGAGAGAGGAGGGAAATGTCAAACTGATCTGCACAAATAAATGAAAAGGACTTAAAATGATAGACTCGCATGGTATTTGATCCGCATCAACAGTCTTCGTGTGTGAGGATTAGAGAAAAACGAGCGAAGTATTACTCTAATATTTCAATGAAAATCACACAATGTTGCAGCATATAAATATAGAAATTAAGATCAATGAAAACGTGACAATGATAAGATAGCCTGATCATTATTATTATTACTATTATTAACAACAACAGCGACAAAACAACAACAACAATAATAAAAAATCCAAGCGCAGATTACTTGTTAGAACTGAATATAACTATAGAATAAACATTGTATTGTCCCTGTCATGAGTAATGAATGTGGAAAATTTCAAATATATTCATAAATGTGAATAGATACATAGTAATGAAGTCTGACACAAGAAATATTGCTGGTGCTCTCTATTTTTAAAAAGTTTCATGACCATTGTCAGTTTCTGTAGGCTACATGAAAAACTGTAACAATAATCGAATTACTCTATGGCAATTAATGTAGTTATTAAAAAAAAATCTAACTATATTAAGATTCATATGGAC
Source organism: Barbus barbus (assembly GCF_936440315.1). NCBI lineage: Eukaryota > Metazoa > Chordata > Actinopteri > Cypriniformes > Cyprinidae > Barbus > Barbus barbus. Next base: position 43,734,377 of record NC_136731.1, read on the forward strand.
ATGTTAGGCTTTATGTGTTGTAGTATATAGTTAATTACAGCGTTTTTGTATTATTGATTATTTCCATGTCACATTGTGAGAAAGAGTACTTTCAGTCTAACACTTACAGGCTTTTATCATATATCCTGACACAATGTGTTTCTCAGCAAACACTCAGAATAAAGAGAGATGATCTGCTAATGATGTCTTGTTGAAGTGTTGATCGTCTGATATTAACAGCTCCTGAAAAGACTCTTTATTTCATCTCAATAGTTCCTGTTTTCACCTCATTTATTATGTTGATGTCTTCAATTAAATTAGCTTTAAGTGGCAATTTCCAGACTGTTTTAGCGGTTTATTCACTCTTTGTTCCGCTGTCCGCTTTCAATAATGTTCTTAGATCTGTTCACAGAATCACACATTTAATTTCCTCTACTGAAAGAAAGCGAGATAACTAATAAAAGTGTAGTCTGCACAACATTGTATTTCTTATTCGTCTTGTCAAGAGTCTTTTACTGACAGCAAAATGTTAAACGAATCTTGTGTCCAGCACAGTAGGGAAAAAAAGTGTCACAGAGAAAATAAATATGCACAAAAACTGTATTCCTTATTTTCATTCGTCTTGTCAGGATACAATTCGTTTAGCCTTTACAACACAATACGAACAATTGTCTCAGAGGGAAAAATTTAGGTGGCCAATTATAATTTTATTCGTCTTGTCAAAATACTAAATTCGTTTAACATTGCTGTTTAACACAGTAGCCTAAAGTGTCGCAGAAGAAAAATAAATAAATTCCATATCTTGTCATTTAAAATAAGCAAAATATAAACAAAACCGAGTTGAAGGTTCTTGAAGGACAGCGCATCCACACTTTGCTCCATCTTTATTCTGCTCTGTCTCTCATCACAAGCTGGCTGTTGTATCTTCACCACCGGAACAGCCTGCTCTGAGCTATGCACACACAGATGTCGCAAATACAAGGCACTGGTTCATGTGAGCAGCGCCTGCAGAACAGTGGAGTGCAGGCTCTACCTCTGCTTGAATAAAGCCCAGATATGCGCTTCTGAAAGGACGTCGGGAACGGGATATAGTTAGACCCTGTTGTAAGAAATCTAGTCGGGTCCCGCGGGGGGTTACAAATATGTATTTCTGTGCTTATGTTTTCAATTATTTTTTCTTACCATTATTTATATATATATAAAAAAAAACATAATTCATATTGTACTGTAAAAACAATCTCACTAAGTGATATACTTTTTTTGGCAGATCAGCTCCTCCCATGCTGCAATTCACCTTCAATGAAGCTCCTCCCACAGTAATTCACCAATAAATGCATTATTGTTCATATTCATATTATTGTTTAATAAATTAATATCCCCATCAGTTTACAAGTGAAGACGAGCATCAAAGCATCAGGAAGAGCTGAAATCTGCAGAGACTGAGTTTATTAAAGAGGACAGAGAGAAGATGAGAGATCCCTGCAGAATCCAACACACTGAAGATACTGAACAACTAACAGGCTGGTGTTTATTCTTCTTTCTTTATTAAGTGCTGATGGTTATAAAGCTTCAAGCAGATTTAGATTTGCTGTAATAGGAAAACATCTTTAGTGCTCTGCAATAACCTGAAGCATCAAATAATAAGGCAGGGCTCCAGACTGCAACCATTTTTTTTTTTGCTGCAACTTAATTTATTTCAAAGGTTGCACCTTGTCCAACTTATAAGCGCTGCCATTTCTGTTGCATATGAGAAAGTTCAAACAGTAAAGGAAACAAAATGTAACAAAACAGCGCTACTGGTTTGAGCTGCTTATCAGCTCGGACCGATTGAGCAAACGCGTGCAAACTGATGCGAGCTCAGACCAGAACCGATGCTGATCTCGCGACACTGTTAGACCGCTGCTAGAAGCGCTTGAATTCTGCACAGATTTACTTGTTATAAACAGATCAAACAGCGCTGATGTAGAAAACACTTTTGCTTTGAGTAATTATTGATTCAATTTTAACTTTTATTATCTTTACCTTTTATATTTTATCAACAACTTTTATTGTCTGCTGATCGTATTTGCATTAGGCAAATGGCTGCTGCTTGGGCTTTGTTTTAAATTTCTCAATAAAGCTTTTGGATTGAATTAAAAGCCTTTATTGTCATTGTATTTTTCTGGTGTTAGAAAACAAACATATAACCACAGACAATATAAGACTATAGAATGTACAGTATAATAATAAAGGTGCCTACAACAAGCGACTGAATCATAATATTGCACATTGATAAATCTGAGTAAAGTGAGCATTGACAGTACGACCTCTACATTGATATGAAACAGTAAGTATAAACAAAAAGAACAAACTGAAAAGAATAAGTGGCAGTATGATTAGACCATATATTTTCTTACACATTTAGTGGCATGTCATTTACTGCCATAGTAAGACTCGCTAACAACGCCTCAGTCAGCTAACATACATGTTTTATTAGTTGCTTTTCACACATCGTCTGATACAATACAAACCACTCAAAGAGAGAGAGAGAGAGAGAGATAGAGAGAGAGAGAGAGAGAGAGAGAGAGAGCGAGAGAGAGAGAGAGCGAGAGAGAGCGAGAGAGAGAGAGAGAGAGAGATAGAGAGAGAGCGAGAGAGAGAGAGAGAGAGAGTGAGCGAGATAGAGAGAGAGCGAGCGAGAGAGAGAGAGCGAGATAGAGAGAGAGCGAGATAGATAGAGAGAGAGAGAGAGAGAGCGAGATAGAGAGAGAGCGAGCGAGAGAGCGCTCTCGGAACGGAATGGATGGTATGTCTTTAGCCATTAGATCTATCTCCAGGGATTTAACTTGCATATGAATAACACACAAAAAATAGAAATTGTCATCTTTGTTACACTCTCAGAAAATAAAGTACATAATTGTACCTTTAGGGGTACAATGGCTTGTCACTGGGGCTGTACCCTCAAGGGTACAACTTTTGTACCCTTGGCATAGGGTACATATTTGTACCCTTGTGATTTGTACCTTAAGAGACCAGTCTTGTACCTGTGGTGACAATTTTGTACCTTTATTTAACAGTACAAAAATGGACCCTTCAAAAAGGGTACAAAATTGGCTTTGACAGGGTACAATCGTTGACATATTTATTACTCGCACACGCTGTATTAATATCAGAATTTATTAAGTCCTTTTTATTTTACATTTCATTTTAAACACAATGTCTAACTGTGACATAACTTGTGGTCAACTGAGTTAAGTGTCATATGCCTTAAAAGTCCATTTCATCTCCTGGTTTCAGTAAAGTCCATTCTTTATCAACCTTGACACTGCATGCATGAAAGTGATGGTCATAGAACAGAGGAATCAACATTTTTCCACATAGTGTCTATGTTAAAGATGTACTTGATTTGCCAAAACAATGGAATACGCTCAGAATGCAGTACATCTATGACAAATACATCTGACCGCATACTTCACATTGTTGACGGTTACTTCAGACACACGTTGGATAGCTTTCTCGGTTAAATCTACATCACAGAGGTTGTGATTGTCCATCTGGGCTCTCTGCAGCTCCACAGGTAAAGATAAAAATGGAGTGGTCACACTTTTTACCAGGGCTTTCTCAAATTCACCCAGCATACTCCCACAAAACTCCCAGCACTGTCTGAACTGGTGTCTGTTGCTCAGTGTTGTAGCTAGGTTTATAAAATTTCTGCAGTTAGTTTCATCAAGGTGAATGTCTTCCTGGAGCATTTGGGGCACTGGTATGGACGAGGCATGGTGGAGTCAGTATAGGAGATTTATTTGCCTAGTGACAGTTATTGGCAGAGGCTGGTCACCATCCAAAACTATTTTGGCAATGTACCTTTGGAGAAACATCAGAGTGTTCAGATGTCTTGGATATGCAAAATTGAACACGAAGTATGTGCAGAAGGCTGAGATGATTCCTTCGTCGATTCCTGAGTTGCGAAACACCTCGATGTGGTCCACTTTCAGAATGTTTGGAGCTCTCCTGGCAAAGGCCATTTTCCAGTCTCGGTCGGTGAACTGAATAGTTGGGTACAGGCTGTCAAGATCAGTCTATTCAAAGCCAAAAGGAAAAAAAGCAAAATTAACGACATTCTTACCATTTGGTGTAAAATATTAATACCTCACAAATTCTTGTAACGAACGAAAAAAAGTTAATCCATTCTGACATATTGCACTTGCTCTTTAAGGAGGAATGGGAGGCTGTTGTTCATTGATAGGGTTGTTAAAATATCAATGATTAGCATTGTGTTATTGGGTAGATACACTAGATTACTAAGCACATGCATCATCTACATTCTTTGCATACACATTATATGCTCAAATAGTGGTTTATAATTAGAATGTGACTATATTCTGATGTGGTGTGCAGATTCGGTAGATAGTAAATTAGATTTTGTTTTGGGTGTTCATGCTACACAATTAGAGTAAAATTTTATTTTGTAGTCATTGTGCACAAATATTGTGCTTATGTACTCAAACTTCCGCCTTTTCCTTTCACACAAGAACAGATATGAATAGCGGTTAAAACTTGTTTGACTGGAATTAAGCAAGAACTGATGAATCTAAAGTAATTTAACAATGGTGGAAGACAAAAAGCAATAGGACCATCCAAGCAAGTCTTCAGCGTAGCAACAATGATGAGGTGATCAGCCTTATTACCACTTTACATACCACTTAAAAGTAATTAAATATTTAAAAGTGGATAAAGTATTCCTTTAAGTGGAGACGTGTGGTGTTAATATGATTTTCTTTCTATCAGTACATTTGTCAAGTGTATTTGGTGTTATGGAGGTGAACAAAAGAGATTTTAGCAAGCAAGACATACCTCTCCAAGTGTAATAAAGTGATCAATGTTCTCCTTGAAGATGTAAGGCAGAAAGATGAGGGCTGCCCTAAAGTCAATATCTGCAAGACATGAGATATACTTGATATTTAAACAACATTTTTCTAATTCAGAAGCAGTGCAAGTAAATATAAAAGGTCATCACTAGACATTTGGTCCAGTGTAGATGTCAATTTCAGGTAAGCAATTTGAATATAAAGATGATTTTCCCACAAAACCGGTGTTAATTAACACCTCAATTCAAGTACACCGTTTTATGACATAAGAATAATAACAAATCTAAAATAGAATTAAAGACATATTAAGGCCCACGACTTGGAAACACTGTGGTATAGGCATTAACATTTAATCAGTACCTGGAAGATCCTCAGTAAGAGCTTCTTTTGTCTCCAGGTAAAACTGGAATAGTGGGCATTTCCTTTGAGCTAGTTGAAGCACCTTCGGTACAATACATTTGAAGCCTTCATTGAATCGCGGACACAAGTTCCCTGTTGCTGGATGGATACGTTCCAACTCATCACACAACTACAGAAGAAAAAACATCAAGCTTTATTCCATACCAGAAATCATCATGCAGCTTGATACTAATCTCAGAAGCAGTACTTAAATGGCATATGGAAGATATGTGACATTTGTGTGTAGACTACATGTTAGTTTTCATACTAAACCATTAAAATTCACATTTATTTCCACGGTCACATTTTTAATGATGATTAATAACATTTCAGTTACATAGTGGTTTTTGCTTGTTTATTAGAGTACAATACATTCACCAAGTTTGACCCAATAACTCCTTCCCTGTCATGAAAACTTCACAAGGAATCTCTCCCGGTGCTCCGGTGACTAGCTGGCTTTTTTCCTGCCAGACTTTCAGCAACTTTCATATGATTGACACCAGCTTTGTGTCGCATCCTGCCCGCTACTCGGGACGTGGTGTTTTGAACGATTAGTGAAGGTGCACCGCAGCTGGCGGGGTGGGGGGATTATGGTAGGTTGTAGTTACTCGCACATTGTGCTCGTAAATCATTTTTCCGGTTCGCACGTATCGAATTTTAGGGGCATATGCGAGCAAAATGGTCGCACTGTAGAGCCCTGTATCTGTGTGTACGTCATTTTGGAGCAGTACACTCCTGGTGAAGTTCTCATTTTCATGACAGGGAATCAAACTTGGTGCATGCATTACACTCACACGGACCAGCAAATAAGAACATACCGTTAAGAATTCTAACTATGACCTTAGGATACATTTTTACTTACCCCGGTGGGTGTCCTTAAAAAAAGGGTACTTCTTAACTGTGTCCTCTACAGTCATGCCATTAGCAATCTCCTTTTGCCGCCATGCAAACGTCTGCTGCATTCGGTCTCGTACAATCCTGAAGTCAGGTTGCATCTTCTGGTACTGGCTATTTAAGACATTCACATGAGCCTCAATGGAGGATGGATCCTCACCCAGAACACTTGGTGCCTTTATGGGAATTGAGATAGAGAGAGATACACTTACAAACACATCTGACATAAAACTAAACAATAAATTGTCTTGTGTAGTTCCATTGAGTGAACCAATCTTCTATCAATCTGATTGAACTTACTTGACCAACCTCATAATTGATAACTACAAAACTGTGAAAAAGAAAATACGACAGATACATTAACCAACTAACTACAACTTAACTAAGCCTCATTTATTACCAATGCACCAAGCTGGGCATCACTGACCTTGGACACCTTTCTCTGACTGGTCCTTGCTGTTTCTACAAGTTGCTTTTATTTTGTGTGGCCAAACTTCTCCTTACTACCTCTCACTTCACTGTTGTCAACCAGAGGTGCACGCTCCCATTTGAATTTACGCCTCAGAGACATGTGCCATGTGTGCTAAAAGACTGCTCAGGCATGAAAACTGGTCAGGGGTAAAAAAGGTGAGATGGACACGGCAGCAAAAAAATGCAACAAGATAAAGATACCGACACGTTTTATCCTGTTGTTGACGTTAGCCTACATTACATCCAGGTTGCTGCTACTCGTCTCCATAAATGAACAATTAACCTAGGTAACATTACCTAAGTTAGGGTAACATCCCAAACCCCACCCCACTTTTCTTTTATGACAGACCTGCACATAACATTGAGAAGATGTAATACCTCATGTTAAAAATACTGTGTATAGTTATTTGCTAATGCACTTACATAACCATTTCCCTCGAGATCCTTCAGGAAAGGATATTTCGCAATCAGCATCTTTACAACTTGCACATATTCTGAAGTTGTGGGATACCTACAAGAGAAGAAATGTAAATCAATTGAAGGCCATCTGCCTTGAAATAATCATGCACCAGGACAAACACAATCCATTTTTTTTTTTCAGCATGAATTTTGTTTCATGGGGCAAATATGCTCTACAAAGACTTCAGTTAAAATATTGGTGTCTAACATTGCCTTCAATACACTTACGTGCATTGTGTATTGTGCCACAGCCTCAGAGAACCCGGATCATTGTGTGTCTATCCTTTGGATTTTTCTGGCATGGTTCTTTGTTGTCTAGTTTTGTTTGTAGGTAGCTGGGGAATGCTGGAATGTCAAAACTACCAGGCAGTCTCACATTAGCTCCATTCCTGTATTATAGATTTTTTTTAACTTTTAATTTTAGGTGTAAATCAAATTAACAAACAGTTTACACTGCTAAGACCCTTCCAATTAATAGGTTACCAAACACCACGTAAAGTGCAGGCCTGCAGTCTTTGATAATATATCTTAAATCCTTGCAACAGGTCAGGTATGAAAATTCAGGTAGCCTGAATTAAAAAATGCAATGTCTGCCCCAAATATTAACTGCTATGAGGACAATAATTACTAGAACAAAAGTTATGGTACTAGTGTTCTTAAGCTTCAAGTTGGTCACTAAAGCTAAGATGAAACTTGGAAGATGCTTTGAAAACATCATACATTCACTAACCTTGGTATAAATTAGCTGAACTAGATTGCTGGCATTCCTCTGGAGGCACAGGCTCTAATGTCAGCGTTACTACAGGCTCTTTCAGCTTGCATACAAACTGGTTGAATTTGACCTGCTTCTTAAAAGATCCTTGAAACAAGTATGATACCATAGTCTCTGTGAGGCCACAGTCAACTGTTTCACCAGCCACGTCATTATCTGAAAGAAAGTAAACATAGGGATATGAAACAGCTGTGCACTTGACTAAAAAGTAATCCAAACAAAATGAAATAATTTGACCAGCACATAATAGCAACAACATTAGCTTTGTGGCCAATGCTCATGTTAGGTTCGGTGCATGAATATACACGATATAAAAATAAATAAAACTCGCGTGCAAATTAATTAACGTTAATGTAATGCGGAACTACTGTTATGCCTGGTTCAGACTGGCCTATGACGCCACCAACTGTCAAGCTTATGCACAAGGCCCGGTCATAGTTTAAAGTACTGAAAAGTCCTCTGCAGTCCTAATAATGTATTATATTAATATTAAAAAACATTGCCTGACCAGCCAAGGAAAAATTCGGTAACATTCCACGTTTCATCCACTAGCAGAGGACATAGCAGTATACAATTTGGCGGGGTAACATTAGCCCGTTAGCATTGGCTACCACAAATATTTTGTCAAATAAAATGGCATTTAAATAAAAACTTACCTCTGAATCTCTGGGCTTCGACGTCGGTTACTTCTATGCCTGCTTCTGATATTTTTTGAAGGACCTCCTCGGTTGAAAGCCCTGTAAGAACCATGAGTAACCGTCTGCCTTCTTCTCCACCGATTGCGAAAGAAAGACCGCGAAATCGCGAACTGGACGACGTTCTCTTCAATTGAGATTCAAGCAGCCAATCGGAGCTGGCTCTACATATGTGACACATCTTTCCACCAATCAAAAGTAGTGAGCTGGCAGTCTCCGTTCCCGCTCTCTCCAGTAAATTAGGGAGGGATAATGTACTCAGGCTATGCAATGCAAAAATGTTTCTGATGAAATAAACTGAGAATCAGCCATTTGTGTGTTTATATGTGTTGTTTTTCATTTACATAATCAATATAATATTATAATTTCATCAGCTGGATAATTGTATTATAATGATTTAATATCAGCAAATTGACTTACAAAATTTTATTTCCTTAATTTCAAGGCTACTCAAATATAGTGATTAGTTCAAATCTACCTTAAATAATTAAGGTGTCATTAAAACCTTTAAACAACTACTTTTATATAAATAAAAAAAAATTGGCTTAGCAGAAGCTCTCTCTTGATATTGTACCTTAACCTTTAAAAGAAACGGTACATATATGTACCTTTTAATGCTGGGGAACATATATGTACCTTTTTGACCCTCAAAAAGGTACATATATGTACCTTGAGGTCCAATAATAAACCCTATGGGGTACGTTAGTGTAGATTGTACCTTGGGGTACAGAAATGGACTCCTACTGTACCCCTATTTCTGAGAGTGTACCTTGTCCCCGACCGTGTGTATATTTATTAGTAGGACATAGGATTGACTGTAAAAACCCGGTATAACCTGGGGTAACGGGTCTATTGGCTAACGGAACCCAGACTGACAGGATTATTTTTCTTCTTTTTATTTTTATACTGTATGAAAAATTATGTCCCCATATTTTAGTAGGCCTATAACTTTTATACTCTGTCACGTACACTTTAAAAAAAGATTAGTTGACTCAGCTTAACTAAGTCAAGTCATCTTGTTGCTTTGACTGAGTTAATTTGAGTCAATTTATAGTGTCAAGTTTATTACACTTCAAAACACGAATTGATGCAACATGCCGTCTGTTTACTCAACTTCCTGTATCAAGTAAGTTGGACTTTAAAATATTATTTGAGATAACTAAGAGATGTTGGTTGAATTTATTTGATCAAGTTCCTACAACTGTGAATCAAGTTGGCTAAACATGGAATACATAATTGATACAACTCGCGATTTGTTGACTCAACTTTCTGTATCAAGTAATGTGGACTGGAAAACATTACTTGAGAGAACTAAAAAAGATGTTGGTTTAACTTGTTTTATTAAGTTAGGGCAACATTATTATTTTTTTTCTCATGCTCTATTGCCAAGTTACTTGAGTTTATAGAAATTGCTAGATTTCAAAAATTTAAGCAAACTAATATCTACAAAAAATCTACATGAGAATTGGCCAGTCAAACTTAAATGTTAACACATGAAAAAATAGCTGAAAAGTAAGAGATGCAATTATATAAAAAGTAAGAGATGAAAGAGATGAAATCCAATTCAATAAGGACCTTTATTAAAACCCCAACAAGTCCAACTTCAACCAGCCTTGCTTTAAAATTGAGACATCAAAAAAAAGACCTTCCTTGGGACATGTTCAAAATTTTGCCTTTACACTCTCTAACACACTTTTGCTTGGGGCTGCTTACTAACTGAAATTACACTGTTCCACAAATAATAATATAATACATAAAAATAAGTGCAGCCTTCCTTTGGGGAAAAACTCTCCGAATTCAATTGTTGTGGATGTTCAGAGTTGCTGCAGTAAATTGCAGAAAGATTTGTAAAAACAAAACAAAAAATGTATCTCTGAGAAACTTGCTCAAATGTCAGCCAGAAAATGAACGCGTTCAAACATTACAGAAATCTCCACTCTGTTCATGTTTGCTCTACAACATAAAATACAAATTAGTGTCTGCAAGTGACATTTCCTCCACAGAGAGCAATAGACATCTGTTAGAACATAAATACATAAACTGTTGTGACCCACAGAAGGGCTTTACATTTATTTCCTATTACTACATTTGTATTGCTTGTGTGAGTGTATGTGCGTGTGTGTGTGTGAGTGAGTTAATGAGTGTGTGTGTGTGTGTGTGTGTGTGTGTGTGTGTGCTTGTATGTGCGTGAGTGTGTGTGTTAGTGAGCGAGTGAGTGTGCTTGTGTGGGTGAATGCGTAATTTTTTGTGTGTGTGAGTACGTGAGCGTGTGTGTGTGTGTGTGTGTGAGCGAGTTAGTGTGTGTGTGTGTGAGAGAGTTAGTGAGTGTGTCTTTGCGTGTGTGTGTGTGAGTGAGTGAGTGAGTGCTTGCTTGTGTGAGTGTATGTACGTGTGTGTGTGTGAGTTAATGAGCGTGTGTGTGTGTGTGTGTGTGTGTGTGTGAGTGTGTGCTTGTATGTGCGTGAGTGTGTGTGTTAGTGAGCGAGTGAGTGTGCTTGTGTGGGTGAATGCGTAATTTTTTGTGTGTGTGAGTAAGTGAGCGTGTGTGTGTGTGAGAGAGTTAGTGTGTGTGTGTGTGTGAGAGAGTTAGTGAGTGTGTCTTTGCGTGTGTGTGTGTGAGTGAGTGAGTGCTTGCTTGTGTGAGTGTATGTGCGTGTGTGTGAGTGAGTTAATGAGTGTGTGTGTGTGTGTGTGTGAGTGTGTGCTTGTATGTGCGTGAGTGTGTGTGTTAGTGAGCGAGTGAGTGTGCTTGTGTGGGTGAATGCGTAATTTTTTGTGTGTGTGAGTAAGTGAGCGTGTGTGTGTGTGTGTGTGTGTGTGTGTGTGAGAGAGTTAGTGTGTGTGTGTGTGTGAGAGAGTTAGTGAGTGTGTCTTTGCGTGTGTGTGTGTGTGTGAGTGAGTGAGTGCTTGCTTGTGTGAGTGTATGTGCGTGTGTGTGTGTGAGTTAATGAGCGTGTCTGTGTGTGAAATTTAAACTAACAAACTTTAAACTAATTTAAACTTCAAACTTCTTTAAACTTTCTGGTCCGGCTTTCTCAAGCCAACTTAAAGTTTGTCTCGACAAACTTTTTAATCTAGCAAATGGCAAGAAAATTAGAATACTTCCTCATGGCCAAATGCAGAAACATCCTCCTGAGCAATTTATTCTTTAGAGAGTGGACCCTGGGAGTGCACATGTCAGACCCGATTCCCATGAACAGGCGCTGAATCACCTCAAAAGTATATTTCATCTCTTTTGGATAGTCAAGGTTCAGCATGTACAGCAGAGGCCCATCAGGTTCACAAAAGCGTTGGGTACATCACCAGGATGACGCATGACAATCTTTTCCTCAATGACAATGGCAACATCGTTGTAGGAAACTGGAAGGGGCTCTTTCACACCTTCAACGACCAAAAGGATTCCAATCACCATTCCTTTGATGAAGTCCTCCCCAGGATCTATTGGCTTCATGCAAAAACAAACAAAAAACAAAAAGGTGCCTGTGCTTTAGACATGTTTGGCTATATAGTGTATCCACACAGAGGATGCCTGAAATGATGTGTAACCATGCCCATTGTGAACTAGTTTTTGTATCAATAAACAACATTTTGCTGCTTACCTCACATCTCTTCATCAATGTAGAAGGATTTTCCTTCATGTACCATGGCAGTCCCTGCAAAGCTGCTGCTCTCTTCCTTTGGTTTGATGCCTGCAAAAACACAATACGTGAATTCAGTTGATATCAGAACTCTGATTTTTGTCAACCCTCAAATGACGGAAACTGAGCTTTCAGTTCAAAGAGGTAACTTGAACTCTGGCCTTCTCTCCATCTTACAGAGCCATTTTCTTATTTATTGAGTCTGTATCAAATGCCTATCCAAGTACATTAATTAGAGGAGGTTTACTGTCTGTCATAATCTACATCCTGGTCCCTCTCCTCAGTGGGGTTGCACAATTAATGTGGACCACAACTACAACAAATATGCACTTACATCCTTGTCGAGACTCTCCATTAAGGATGTCATGTCTTGAACTTCCTCGAAGCGTTTCAACCGGAATAACTGAAGAAGTTTATGCAGATGGCTGTCCAGATACTCATATAATTTATTGATGTCCATTGAAGTGAGCCTGGTGAATTCCTTGGCGATCTATGTGGAGAAGTAACATTACAGTTTTAGTTCAAGTTAAAAGTCACCTAAAATGTTCAGATTTCAGCACTACAACCGACATGTTGTCAGACATGTGACGTAAAGCGGAGACCTGTCTCAAGGTGCATATTTCATTAATATTAACTTCAACCTCAACGATCTGTGTCTTACTTGGACGGCTCGGCTCCGAGGAAAAAAGATGACGGTCAGCTCGGATTTTCAAGAGTTGAAAATGGCGCGTGACGTCACGGCGGGCGCATGCGTGTTGGTTGAAATGTCCACCTTGATCTATTTTCTGAAGTGAACTGAACGGATTATTGTGAGTTTTTAATGAGTTTCCACGCTTTTTTCAAGATGAAGTTGTTGTAACTCTTCATATTTTACTTTCCCCCTTGCAAAAAACCCACTTCTGATCTCCAACTGGCGGTCTGCGCGACCGTTCACCCCCACTGCTGCGCGTTGCCATGGATACAGAGTGTAACGGCCCACATATATCACTACACATGAAAACAATCACCTATCACTACGTGTTTATACCGCATCTAACTCAACATACAAAATATAGTCCATACACTACGGCGGTGGTGTGTTTTTTTGCACTCCTCTTCCCCACGGACCATGAGTTGCTCTGTTATCTCGCTGTCTGTTAATGCTGTGCCAGGTTGATTGAGTGCGAGCAAAGCTTCTTGTACGAGTCGCGACGTCACGTAAATTGGCGGGTTGACCCGGGTATAATGTTCCCACTGTTCACACATTTTTCCATAATGAGGACAGGTCTCGCACTGTTTCACTTGTATAAGAGTATATTATCGGTGCCGAGTACTTTTTAATGTCGAATATGAGGCTCAACCCAACATTAAATACTTGCTGTGACACTCCGGCGCTAACATGCTAACGTATTTCCAAAAAACGAAATAACATGAAATATTCATCACAGGTTATGTTTACGGATCATTTGAGACGGAGAGACATTAGACGACGAATGCACATTACCAACAGATGAACTAAGTTAAAACAATTTTAAATATACTTACTTGGACGGCTCGGCTCCGAGGAAAAAAGATGGCGGTCAGCTCGGATTTTTTTTATTATGCAATTATGTACATATTAATACAAACATATACAACTCACAACAGTAATAGATTAGAAAATAATAAAAGCAAACGAAAAAGGGTATACAGAGAGAGAGAAAAAAAAAACATATGTATATCTTTACCAGGGGAAAAAAGGTTATACATATATTAAATAACCAAATTAAACTTACATAATGCTTCATAGGTCTTTTGAGCTTTTCTGTTTCTAATATTGTGCAAATTAGTACCATATAGTTTAATTTCTTTAATAAAATGTTCACAGTTTGGCTTGGCTTTAGCCCATTTCTTTACATGAATATGATACTTTCCAAGTAAAATAATTAGTTGTGTAAGAAAAAAAAAATTGTACTCCTATCAATGGTATCTTGTACAAAAACAAATATGACATCATACATTCCTATATGTATTACTAACATACTAGAGATGAAGTTAGAGACATCTACCCAAAATAATCTTGAGTATATGCACTGAAAGAAAAGATGAGTTACAGATTCTTTAACAACACCACAAAAATCACATGACTTTTCCATATCCAATTTGAACCGTTCAAATAATTCTTTAACAGGATAAATTCTGTGTAATATTTTAAAAGATACCTCTTTTACTTTATTACTGATGAAAAACTTATTTCATACTTTCTTCCACTGAATATTTTCATATTTAGATGACCAAAAGACTGTTGAGCATGGCACAAAATTCTTCTTTAACACATTTCTAATATATCTATTACTGCATTTATCTTTAACAATATTAATATCACCAATAAATATTATATCACAATTCAATGGCTGTTGGTCAGCATTAATGTAGTGTGCAGAATTACGTAATAATGAAACAACTTTACTTGAAATTGCATCAAAAATAACAGCATAGTCTTTTGGTTTCACAGGAATTTTAAATTTTTTAAGAAATTCTGAGTATGACAAAAGCAAACCATGTTCATTAAGTAACTGATTAACGGTAAATATTCCACTGTCATACCAAGACTGATTAAAGATAGATTTTTTTTTATACAAGATATCTCTATTATTCCACAGAAAATATCGATGTGGTGTGAAATTGTGCTTATAGGCTAATTGCCAAGCCAGCAGTGCCTGCTTATGAAAACTCGCCAATTTAATTGGGATTTTATCAACTGAAAAATTACATTTTAAAAGAAAATTTTAAAAGTTGAATATAAAATTGGGGAATATATGCCACACAGTATCTTTATTTTTAATGTACTCAATTATCCATTTTATTTTAAATACCTCATTGAGGTCTGTAAAATTTAACACTTCAAGACGCCCAAATTCTTTACTATTATTTAAAATATCTTTTCGTAAGTAGTGAGTTTTTCTTTTCCAAATGAAGTCATAGAGAATCTTATCCAAATCCTTAACAACATTCTTTGGAATTTCCATTGACAGTAAAATGCGACCCATTAAGGACAAATCTCTCATTAACCATGTATTATATCTTTTTTTAATCTTTTCAACAATAGGCTTAAAATTTAATTCATTTCTTTGCATCAAATCTTTACATATTACTATACCAAGGTATGTTACAGTGTCTTTAATTGGTATTCCTTTAATTTCTTTCAAAGAACATTCTTTAAGGGAGAATAAAACGGACTTACTCTTATTAAACCAGGCGTCGAGTATAATTTAGCCTTTAGCCTCTGGTCTGTCTGTGTGTGTTCGTGTGTTTTGGAGGAGGCGTGGCTTTGGAGAGTGATTAGAAGGGAAGGTGGGATCTTGCTTTCAAAGCTAGCTCGCTATTGCTAGCCTTTCCGAAATCAGCCACCCATACCTTTAACAGTCAGTATGTATTGCATTCCAGTCACAAGGTTGTTTTTAAATGTTACTTTATGTACATTATTTCTGTATTTATGACGCGTGAACATAATCTGCATAATCAGTGTTGTTTACGCTTAGGGGAAATCATGTGATAATCTCCAACATGGCGGAAGACGGTAACTCGGGGGAGAAGAATCGTTGAATAAAGTCGTTATTTTTGTTTTCTTTGCGCACAAAAAGTGTTCTTGTAGCTTTGCAAAATTGAAGTTGAGCCATTGATGTCACATGGACTGTTTTACTGATGTCCTTACTATATTTCTAGACCTGGGAACATCACAGTTGCATTGCAGTTTATGGGGGCTTAGAGAGATTCCATCAAAAATATCTTAATTTGTGTTCCGAAGATGGTCATATGGGTTTGAAAATGACATGAGTGTGAGTAATTAATGACATAATTTTCATTTTGGGGTGAAATAACACTTTAAGATGTGTAAAAACAAACAAAGTAACAATGTTTTTATTTTGGCAGATCAGCTCCTCCCACACACCAAACGCATCATCAGTGAAGCTCCTCCCACAGCAATTGCGCCATTGCTGAAGCTCCTCCCACTGCAGTCCAGCAATAAATGCTGGAATATTCCCATCATTTTACAAGTGAAGACAAAGAGGACCGCAGCGGAGTCTGGAGGAATAAGAAAGAACAGATAATGAGAGAGGCTAATTAAAGACATTGAAGGCATGTCCAGTCTGGATGACCTCATTGGGGGGGGGGTCACAGTTTAAATATCCGCGATGACAACAGTGACATCAGATGCTGCTTCGGGACCTGAAGAGCTTCTCCAGCACCAGAACCATCGCTGATATTGCTTTGAGCAAAGAACTTTTTGATATTTATACTTTAATACTTGTATAGCCTACAGTAGTTGTAGAATAATTGTACTGCTAGATATACTATGTGAAAGTGGATTTTGCATAATAGGTGCCCTTTAAATTAAGCTTGGTCCATCATTTATTCCATTGTTTAATAAATTGCATCGATAAGCTTGAGGTTTGAGTTGCCTTTCAAATGAAAAAAAAAGGTTTGTGTATTTTAGATAAATATTGTTTTTTTTTAAATAATAAATATTTTGACCATGAAACCAAATATTTCTTTAAAATAAACACCTGCCGGGGGGTGGGGGGAGAATGAAGAAATGTGTTGACATATTTTGAAACATGCTTTTTTAATAGACATAAGAGTTTTGTAACAGAACTGAGAAAAATGCATCCATCTTCCACTTGAAAACCATGCAAAAAAATAAATATTTCAAATAGTTAATGTATTACTATTTCAGTCTTAAAAAAAAGAAGTTATTTTTGGAAGAGTTTTGGAGGCAAATAGCAACCATTCGATTCAATGTCCCTTAACTATTAGGGAACCTTGTGTGATTTTCACTGAAATATTTGACTTCTCTCATTTTTCTCCTAATCCTCACTCACAAAGACCGTTGGTGTTGATCAAATGCCATGTGAGTCTATAACTATAAGTTACTTTCATTTATTTGTGCAGATCGGCTTAAAGTATTAATTCCCTGTATTATTTTCCTCTTCTTGACTCCAGTCCAGCGGGGGCGCTAAAACACACGCATTTGTTTCCCAAACACCAATAAACCTCAGAGGAAGAATATTAGTTTCACCATGCTCTCTGTGGTTTTGTTGTGATGCTAGTGTTAATACAAACTATTAGAAATGTTTTTTCTGTAAGTAGAAAAATACAGTTTTTGAATCAGGTCAGCAAATACATGTAATATTTTCATCCTCAGAGTCGTGACTAAGTGTTGAAGCAAGCAGGAATATCTGGAGGAGTATCATCTGAACTGAGATCTGCTGTGAAGATGGTGTTTGTTAAAGAAGAGAGTGAGGAGAACATGATTGAACCAGAAACATGGAGATTAAAACACGAGGAACCAGAAACATGGAGAATAAAACACGAGGAACCAGAAACATGCAGAATAAAACATGAGGAACCAGAAACATGGAGAATAAAACACGAGGAACCAGAAACATGCAGAATAAAACATGAGGAACCAGAAACCCGGAGAATAAAACATGAGGAACCAGAAACCCGGAGAATAAAACATGAGGAACCAGAAACGTGGAGAATAAAATATAAAGAACCAGAGACCTGGAGAATAAAACAGGAAGAATGTGGAGGTTGGTGTTTAATCTTCATTCATCTTTGATTACTGTCTTAAATCAATGTTTCATAGTTCTTATGGAAATGTGACTGAACCGAAATCAAGAAGATTAAATTATTTGACTTAATTTTCGCGGTTTTGGAATTGTTTAACTCAGAGCGTGTGAGACTGAATATACAAATTAATTTAGTTTTTTACATTATTTGAAGTTAAGTCGCTTAGACTGTGGTTATTTTCAACCATGTGAAGGTTTGCTTGTTCAGTAAGTGTATTTCACCGTGGATTCTTTGGTAAATCAGTTACAGATTTGCAGCAGGTTTGCAAACAGATTTTTACAGTAAGATATAAACCTGAAAGCATTGTCACAACATGGAAGTAACCTTGTTTATTCTAATGTCTGATCTGTGATCAGTGATTTCTGTGGAACTATTTAAGTTCAATCAGATATTCTGTCTCAACATCATTTGTTTTTTGTGTGAATAAATCAAGCCAGTGATCAAACTTAGCACTTAAAACCAAACTTGGACACTTAAAACTCTCATTATAATCAGTGGTTCTCTTACACAGCACAATGAACCTTTTACAGTATTTACGTTATGTTGCCTGTTAGCTTTGATGAAAGCATTTCGTGAGAGTGCAGAAAAAGAGATGTAATCATGAGATCAAACTGACTGACATCTGCTCAGTGCTCATTGCTGCAACCTTTCATGTGATGGGAGTAGATGTAAATATGACACTATAATTAACACTTTTCATGACAACTACTGGTCTGTCAGTATAATGCAGCATTTTAGTCATTTTCATGGATCTGTGTGAACAGGGACAGTTTTGACAACGGTTTCATCTGTACTGCCCTACAAAGGCAAAAGACCTTAACTTGCTAGAGTGTGAAACTGAGAAAAAATTACTGACACGGGCCCACTTGCCATTACATGTTTTAAACGGTAATATCTTAGTCTGAACTTAAAGCAATATTGACAAACTATATATTGTTTGAAAGCATAAACATTTAGTTTTCATATTTGGTGACTGATTTTTGAAATATTTTACAGTGCAACCGTAATTTATTAATTTGTAAGAAGAGTACTCATCAGACTCAGAGAGCGAGAACTGACCTTTACTTTGAAATAGTGATACATATATAAAATCATGAAAAATCAGCCATTCATGTTCATGTCAAGTGTTCAAAAGATAACATTCATTCTATTTTTGAGAAAAAAAAGGTCTAAATGTGTTTCGAATATAAAGAAAAAACAATAGGTTCTCAATTTTTGATGCAGCATGAACTATAACGTATGTCCAGGGTTCTTGTTGTCTTTTGTGTTTTTTAGAGGTTGAATTGAAATCAAATACTGCCATACTACCCTTAATACTTCTGAATGTGATGTCTACGTCATAAATATTCAGTGAAGTGACCCATACTCGGAATTTGTGCTCTGCATTTAACCCATCCAAAGTGCACACACACAGCAGTGAACACACACACACCGTGAACACACACCCGGAGCAGTGGGCAGCCATTTATGCTGCGGCGCCCGGGGAGCAGTTGGGGGTTCAGCGCCCGGGGAGCAGTTGAGCCTTGCTCAAGGGCACCTCAGTCGTGGTATTGAGGGTGGAGAGAGCGCTGGACATTCACTCCCCCCATCTACAATCCCTGCCGGCCCGAGACTCGAACCCGCAACCTTTGGATTACGAGTCCGACTCTCTAACCATTAGGCCACAACTTCCCCATGTAAGGAAAAACATGTTTCAGATCACTCGAACCATATATGGAAATGGTGCCGCCCTTATATGGTTACTAATGGTGTTTGATGGTAATCTAGTGGAAAAGCTTGGTACTACGCCCAAACAAAATTTCACTGAAAGCTAATTTTTTGAGATATCAACCTTAAATTTGGAACACAACTTCTTCATATTTTTGTTTTTGATTTTCTAGCAGTTTTAGAGTAAAACATGTTTTGTAAAATATTTTATATAAAATATAAATTTTTACATTTTATATTTCCATAAACTAAAACTTCCATAACTTTTTTGTAATATACTTTTTACACATCTACGATAATCTGCTAAGTGTCTTCTTTAAAAAGAGACCAACCTTAAGTATCTGCTCCAAACCATTCAAAATTTATAACAATTTAAGTTGGAAATGTCATTTTCAGGCCTATACTCAAAAAGTGAGGTTAAAGGAGTTAACAGGTTAAAGGGGTCATCGGATGCAAAATTCACTTTACAAGTTGTTTGAACATAAATGTGTGTTGGAAGTGTGTGTACACATCCATCCTATAATGATAAAAATCCATTCAGACCCTAAAGATTCATATCAACTTGTGGAAAATGGGCATCCGATGACCCCTTTAAAGATTTGTCCAGCCAAATTAATTATAGGTAGGACACTGAAAATTTGGCAATTAGATGTTTTAGTAATAAATTATCTACATTAAAACAAATTGTGAGTTCAAACTTGATTTTTACTCCTATTTTGAATTTACTGTACTCTGCCTTTGCATTGTCTGCAAAACGTGAGAAGTCACACCAAGGCAAAAGACAGTAACTTCCACATTATCTGTCAGGTGTGGGTGAAGGGATGAGAGCGAGGACTCACTTGCAGGAGGAAATTTGGCAATTTAATTTTGCAGACGCTTTTATCCAAAGCGACTTACAATTGGGGAATGCAAAAAGTGATTAATCTTGAAGAGGCAATCAGACAGAGGAAGTGCTCATAACACCAAGTCTCAGTCATTGTTCAAATAAGTACAAGCTAGTAAGCGGAGAGAAAGATAGAGGGAAAGAGTTTTAATTTTTTTTTTGAGTTTAGAATGAAGTCAAGTACTGCCGAAAGAGATGAGTTTTCAGTTGTTGCTTGAAGATTGCCAGGGATCCGGCGTTCCGGATAGGGGTGGGAAGATTATTCCACCAGCCAGGAATGGTGAACGAGAATGTTCTGGAGAGTGATTTTGAGCCTCTCTGTGATGGCACCAGAAGGCGTCGCTCACTAGCAGATCTCAGACTTCTGGAGGGGATGTAGTTTCGTAATAGTGAGTGGAAGTAGGAGGGTGCTGAGCCTGTGGTCGTTCTGTATACAAGCATCAGTGTCTTGAACTTGATGCGAGCTGCCACTGGTAGCCAGTGCAAGGAGATGAAGAGAGGTGAAGATCAGTCGTGCCGCTGCATTCTGAATCATTTGTAGAGGTTTGATTGTGTTTGATGGCAGACCAGCCAGAAGAGCATTGCAGTAGTCCAGTCTAGAAACAGCAAGGTCCTGGACAAGAAGTTGCGCAGCATGCTATGTCAGAAAGGGCCTGATCTTTCTGATGTTGTGTAGTGCAAACCTGCAGGATCGAGCAGTCTTTGCAATGTGCTCTTTGAAGGTCAGCTGGTCATCAAAGATTACACCAAGATTTCTGACCGAAGTTGATGGGGTAATCATTGATGAGCCTAACTGAGGAGACTCATAAGCCGCATGTTCACAAAACATGACAAACATGAAATCAATCCATTGTAATCAAGGATGTAGCACTATCTGATCACTTCTGTATTTTCTTTGATATATTGATCTCAGTCACCACTGAATCTAGATCTGTCTCTATCATAAAGAGATGCATTACCGAGAACACTGGTGCGCTATTTATGGAGGCAATATCATTAACACCAAGCATTTCTGCAGACTCTGTTGATCTTCTCCTTGAGTCATTTAACTCAAAAGTTAAGAATATTATTGATGATATTGCCCCGATAAAGGTCAGCAAGAAGACGGGGAAACAGAAATCAATTTGGAGAAAATCAACAGCAGTTCAGAGCATGAAAAGACAATGCAGAAAAGCTGAGCGGATGTGGCGGAAGACGAAACTCGAAATTCACTATAGCATCTATAAAGACAGCCTTCATGCTTTCAATGTGGAACTAGCCACAGCTAGACAGACTTTCTTTTCAAATCTTATAAACAGTAACTTAAACAACACTCGCACTCTTTTTGCGACTGTTGAGAGACTAACAAACCCCCCAAGTCAGATTCCCAGTGAAATGCTCTCCGACAGCAAATGCAATGAGTTTGCTTCCTTCTTTTCTGAGAAGATCAATAATATCAGAAAGGAGATTGGCACATCCTCAAGTTATGCAGAGGTCACACAGATTCGACCGCAATTTATAAAATAAGTGACTATGTGTGTTTTTAAAGAAATTGACAACAAAATTTTGGAAGAAATAGTACAGCACCTTAAATCTTCAACCTGCTATCTTGACACACTTCCCACATCCTTTTTCAAAAATGTGCTTAACTGTTTAGAAGCTGATCTCTTAGAAGTGGTGAACGCCTCACTTCTTTCTGGGACTTTTCCAAACTCCCTTAAAACTGCAGTTGTTAAGCCCCTTCTGAAAAAGCGCAATCTTGATAACACCATGTTGAGCAACTATAGACCCATATCAAATCTTCCTTTCATAGGTAAGATTATTGAAAAGGTAGTTTTTAATCAGCTGAACAACTACTTAAACTCAAATGGATACCTGGACAATTTTCAATCAGGTTTCCGAGCACATCACAGCACAGAGACAGCACTCATTAAGATAATAAATGATATTCGCGTCAATTCTGATTCTGGCAAAATATCAGTGCTGGTACTACTAGATCTTAGTGCTGCGTTTGACACTGTCGATCATAACATACTTCTAGAGAGACTGGAAAACTGGGTCGGGCTTTCTGGGATGGCACTCAAATGGTTCAGGTCATACTTAGAAGGGAGAGGTTATTATGTGAGTATAGGAGAGCATAAGTCTAAGTGGACGGCCATGACATGTGGAGTCCCACAAGGCTCAATTCTTGCACCGCTCTTGTTTAACCTGTATATGCTCCCACTAAGTCAGATAATGAGGAAGAACCAAATTGCCTATCACAGCTATGCTGATGATACCCAGATTTACCTAGCCTTATCTCCAAATGACTACAGCCCCATTGACTCCCTCTGCCAATGCATTGATGAAATTAACAGTTGGATGTGCCAGAACTTTCTTCAGTTAAACAAGGAGAAAACTGAAATCATTGCATTTGGAAAGAAAGATGAAGTTCTCAAGGTGAATGCATACCTTGACTCTAGGGGTCAAACAACTAAAAATCAAGTCAGAAATCTTGGGGTGATTCTAGAGACAGACCTTAGTTTCAGTAGTCATGTCAAAGCAGTAACTAAATCAGCATACTATCATCTCAAAAATATTGCAAGAATTAGATGTTTTGTTTCCACTCAAGACTTGGAGAAACTTGTTCATGCCTTTATCACCAGCAGGGTGGATTACTGTAATGGTCTCCTCACCGGCCTTCCCAAGAAGACCATTAGACAACTGCAGCTCATCCAGAACGCTGCTGCCAGGATTCTGACTAGAACCAGAAAATCTGAGCATATCACACCAGTCCTCAGGTCCTTACACTGGCTTCCAGTTACATTTAGGATTGATTTTAAAGTACTTTTACTCGTTTATAAGTCACTCAATGGCCTAGGACCTAAATATATTGCTGATATGCTCACTGAATATAAACCGAACAGACCACTCAGATCATTAGGATCGAGTCAGTTAGAAATACCAAGGGTTCACACAAAACAAGGGGAGTCTGCTTTTAGCTATTATGCGGCCCGCAGTTGGAACCAGCTTCCAGAAGAGATCAGATGTGCTAAAACATTAGCCACATTTAAATCAAGACTCAAAACTCATCTGTTTAACTGTGCATTTGTTGAATGAGCACTGTGCTATATGTCCGAACTGACTGCAATACATTTTAGGTTTAATAATTTTCTTTAAATTTATTTTAAATCATTTTCTATATCATTTTAAAATTCCATGTTTTTATTATTTTTATTTCCATGTTTTTATTGATTTTAATGTCTATTTCACTTTCTTTTATGTAAAAGCACTTTGAATTACCACTGTGTATGAAATGTGCTATATAAATAAACTTGCCTTGCCTTGCCTTGCCTTGAAAGCACGCAGCCAGTGAAAAAACACAAGCTGCATGTAACACAGAACAAGACAAAAAAAGAGAAAGTATGCAGCCAAAGAACGAGCTGCGTGCAACAAAACAATGAAAAAGCACACCCGAAAAGCACAACCGAACAAAACACACACACACACACACACAAGGACAGAGGAGCGCACGGCCCGATCGAACTTGAAATCGCACGCTCCCACAGCAAGAACAAACCTGGAGCGTTAATGTCCGAACCCCGACACGAAACCAGAACTGAGCCTGAACAAGACAGGAGTGCCAGGGTCCGAACACCACGCCCCAACATGAAACAGAGCAAGCAGACAAGAGAGCGCGCGGCTCGAGCACACTCGAAACCACGCGCTCACCAGAAAACAAGACAAGAAGGGAGTGTCAGGGCTCCGTCACAAAACTATGAATAAACTACACTGAAGTGACAGAACCCTGACATTATCAATATCTGGTTGATGAACACCATTTACAAAATCGTTACAGTAATACCTGTATAAAATCTACTAATCATGGGCAATTTCATATAGGCTATTGCATACAGAAATGTGACTGTATTAATAGTTTTTTTGACCGTAATAAGCAGACTAAAAGTTAATCATGTGAGTGGACACCGCTTTGCAATCAATTTATTTGCTATGCTCAGTAACGTTAAAGAATATTAGACGTAGTGTAATGCTTTTATACTGACTTGAATGAAAATATCCTAACCTAGAAGAACAAATTGTGGATTGATGTGAACCCCAGCAAGCAGGAATAATGCTCAGAATGCTTGTGGATTAAACATCTCCAACGACGTTCATTTTCTGGATTGATTTTATCGGGTTACAAGAAATGGTAGGATATGGATTTAATTGCCAACTATTAGTAGGCTACTGATTTTATGATTGATCATGTTACATGCTGCGGCATTCGAGTCTACACACGTCCAACTAGAAGTGACAGCCTGATGAATAATCCTCATTACAAAAAGGGGAAAAAAATGATCTTTACAGGTTATTCACGATTATGAATTGCTGCCAAGGTATAGTCTTTACAGCGCTTTGGTTTATGGAGCTGTTTGGAAGATCGCAATCTATCTAATTTGTTTGTATAATAAAGTGCTTCAGTAATAGATCCAATTTATGAAAGAATACAAGTTAAACCGTAACTATAATGCGGCAGTCTTTAATGATCATTAAAACAAAGGCAGAACACCGTATAACTCCAAGCCGTAACCGCAGTTTCATTTTGACGCGCAGTTAAACAAAGGCAGAACGCCGTAACTCATTTTGAGCGTTGCAAACAAAGTGAAAGAGTCATTACTGGTGATATACAGTGTTCTGCCTTGGTTTCTCCAGGCTTTTCGAAGTTACAGTTGAGACCAGCCATTATTTTCTCAGAAAAACGTGAGGATGTTTTTCCTTCAAGACAAGGATGTCTTAAATGTCCCAAAAATATCAATAACTAATTTTTGACCAAAACTGAAGTTATGGTCTTTTGCCTTTGCACGGCACACAGTGTACACAAATGTTTTCCTTTTATTTTCCAAATGTCCAAATTGGTTTTCATCACTTTAATGTTTTCATTTTAGGCTTGAAAAAAGTAAAAGAAGAAAGACAAGATCTGAATGAAGTGGAGGAGAAACAGCAGTGTCAGAAAGATCATGATGCCAGTGGAGAAAAATCAGCGAGTTGCAGCATTCAAAAAACAGAAGTGAAAAAGCCTTTCAGCTGCTCTCATTGTGGAAACACTTTCAAACAGAAAGGAAGCCTCATGAAACACGTGAGAACTCATACTGGGGAAAAGCCTTTCAGCTGCTCTCAGTGCGGAAACACTTTCAAATGTATCGAAAACTTTACGAATCACATTTTAATTCATGCTGGAATAAAGCCTTTTACCTGCTCTCAGTGTGGAAAGAGTTTTACACAGAAAAGGCAACTTAAGGATCATTTGGTAACTCACACTTCTGAAAAGCCTTTCAGGTGCTCTCAGTGTGGAAACACTTTCACACGTAAAGCAAACCTTAAGAATCACATGTTAATTCATGCTGGAATAAAGCCTTTTGCATGCTCTCTGTGTGGAAAGAGTTTTACACAGAAAGGAGACCTTAAGAATCATTTGGTAACTCACTCTTCAGAAAAGCCTTTCAGCTGTTCTCAGTGTGGAAACACTTTCACACGTAAAGCAAACCTTAAGAAACACATGTTAAGTAGGGGTGTGCACAAATAGTTGAACATTCAAATATCCGGTCTGTAATTATTATTCGAAAAATAAAAACACTATTTGAATTTTACTATGTGTTGATTTGCTGGTCGTAAATGCAGGGAATCCATGATAAATCCTAAGCAGTTTTAACTAAATGCACTGGGTGGGTGGCGCTGTGGAGCATGTTAACAAGCAGCTGTACTCGAGTGAGCCGAGAAGAGAGCACATCTGATAGTGAAATGATCTTGAGACATATAGTTTCCTTGAGGGAGAATGGTTTAACACAAAGTGCACATGTTATCTTTGTATTTATTTCTATTGTTATCAGACCGAGGAATAATCTTTCAGCCGAGCATGTGGATATTTTTTTTTTCAGCATTAACATGAAACATTATAAACAGGATAAATATAGGCTGACTTGAGTGCATGTACATTCTGTGCTGTAATTGGCACAGTCTGCTTGAGCTTGAATGCTTTTTAGTTTTTTTTTTAATGTTTTTTTAACACGTTTTCAACCAAAATAAAACTTTGATATATAATGTAACGTCATTGTAGAACATTCTTGTGCATAACTCCTAATCATAAGCTTGTTAAGAAATTTTGTCAAAAACTTGATAATTAAAAATATCGTCTTTCTCCCCTTGTGAAATAGTATGCTTAATTTTAATGAAAGTGTACTTTTTGTGTACTTAAAATAATAAGAGTATACTTTTTCAAAAGTGCTCTTGCAGATAATATAATATAATTAAAATTAAAGACCACTTAAGTGAAGTGAAGTGAAGTGACATTCAGCCAAGTATGGTGACCCATACTCGGAATTCGTGCTCTGCATTTAACCCATCCAACGTGCACACACACACACCATAAATGGAGACAAAGAATGTTTCTCCCGCTCAAAATCCATGCCTCGAATTGGTCATTTCACCAAAGAAGGGTGTGACTGGAAGGGACTTAAGTCCCTGACCCAAACCAAACTTGGCTCTAACCCTTCTTCTTGAGGTCGACACTATTCAAGACTCTCCTCTGGAGTTTGACTTTCCGGCAGTTTTACTTTCAAGAAACTTTGATTCGCTGTGGACTCTCTGATCTCTTATATTCCCAATCGATTGTCTCTGTGTGCTGCTCACCAGAGCCATGCTCAGGGGATTGGCCCGGTGGCTAGAGCCACTGCCCCTTTGCCCTCATCGGCTGAGGTGCCTGTCTGACCAATCCCCCCATCGCCCCAGTTCAAAGCAGTCTGTTACCGCTCCGCTAAAGATCTGCTGATTCCACTAATCCGCTACTTGTTTTCCCACCTGCTTTTTATGGCTTATTTTGTTACATTTTATAATGGGAACTTGTCACACTTTAATTCTTGTAATTAAGTATATTTCCCATTATAATCACTTGTCTTGAGATTAGTAATCTATAACACATCATAATTTATTAAAACCATATTAATAGTAGGCCTATAAATAGAAAAAAAGTGTTCCCATGGTTCAGTTTGCCCCGGGTTAGGGAGTCGAGTCGAGTCAGTGTGTAAGATAAACCATCTGGGTGTAAAATGACCATCTGTCCAAATCTGATTAAAACCCAGTCATATTTCTTTTCATAAAGTTAACTTTAACAACATAAAAACAACCAAAGCCAGCTCTATCTGTCTCTTAAGATGCATTGTGTAGAGATGTCTGATAGTTTGTGAATTCTGTAAAACACCTATCAATTATCAATAAGCACAGGATTTGTGCATAATGTAGATTTACTTTAGGCCAGGGGTGTCAAACTCAGTTCCTGCCACAGCTCTGCACAGTTTAGATGCAACCCTCATTAAACACACCTGATCCAGCTAATCAAGTCATTCAGGCTTATTTGAAAACTACACGGTGTGAGTTGGAGCAGGGTTGGAACTAAACTCTGCAGGGCTGCGGCCCTCCAGGAACTGAGTTTGACACCCCTGCTTTAGGCAATACTCACTATGTTACCAGGCTGCACAGTGTCTGGATCCTGGTAAAAATATATATTCTATTAGCACCACATTGCTGACTACTTATCCATTATGGACTAAACATTTACACAAAATTGACATGATACCTCAAGCCTTCTGGAGTCCAGTGACACAGTCTCATCATCGGCAGAAGTGCACTCCACTGCTGCAGACGTGCCTTCCCTCTGCCATATTCAATAGAACTTGTATTGATAGTTTTGACAGGATGCCTTGCTTGACTTGATGCCAGGTCTTTTTTTGGCTAGACATGCTTGTTCATTAAGAAGGATAGATAGATAAGAGAGATAAAATATATAAACGATTGGATAGAAAAAAAAATAGATCAAATTATCAGATTAGATAAAATCAATTAGATAGAAAAAAAAACTAAATAAAAATAGATAAATGAGTGTACAGATGAGATAGATTAAATAGATAAAATGAACAAAATAGATACACATAGTGGATAAGTGTTTGCAATTATTCATACATGTGTTTGCATGAGTAACATGCATGTCCACTGGTCACATTTAAGGCAAAGTGTACAACTGTTAATTTGTGAAAATGACAAGTAACTCCTTGAATTTTAATTATGATGACATCAGTGGATCACTGGTTATTTGGACTACTTATGCATTCAATCGGTCCACTAGGGGAAGTTGTGGCCTAATGTTAGAGAGTCGGACTCGTAATCCAAAGGTTGCGGGTTCGAGTCCCCGGCCGGCAGGGATTGTAGGTGGGGGGAGTGAATGTCCAGCGCTCTCTCCACCCTCAATACCACGACTGAGGTGCCCTTGAGCAAGACACCGAACCCCCAACTGCTCCCCGGGCGCCGCAGCATAAATGGCTGCCCACTGCTCCGGGTGTGTGTTCACGGTGTGTGTGTGTGTGTGTGTGTGTTCACTGCTGTGTGTGTGTTCACTGCTGTGTGTGTGTGTTGGTTGGGTTAAATGCAGAGCATGAATTCCAAGTATGGGTCACCATACTTGGCCGTATGTCACTACACTTCACTTCACTATTGTCTGCCAGGCCTTTTCTCTTTGTTTTATTATAGCAGCTGTATTTCCCTTTTAACACATATGTTTCACCTCTTCATGTTTCCATTAGACGCTGTTGCTCAGTTAGCGAGAAGTATGCAGGTTTTATCCATTTTTGCATCATTGATTCTGTGATTGATCCTGTGGTCTAAGGATGCCGTGAACAAGCACTTATCCAAACTATCTACACCTGGCTTGACACCAGGCTGCAGACCACGTCTCTGTTCATTGTAAGTATTTAAATGTAATTATAGGCATTATTAGCACCACTTAAAATCATTGTTACATTTCTTCCTGTTGTTTCAAAGATGAATCACTTTCCCAAATAGTCTGCATTAATGTGGTGAACGCTAAAATGTGGGGTTTTAATAATGTTAGCATTCTGACACTTGAAATTTTAAGATGCAGAATAGTAAACACCTGTTTGTATTGAATAAACAAACGTTTTTGCATGGTAGTCTTGTATTTTTATTTTCGTTTGCAGTGCCCAAGAACAGCTTCACATTTAAATGATTTTGTCTTTAATCAGATGAGAATATGGTTATTAAATATACTATTTGTGTAATATTGATGATTAAGTTAGAGGTTTGTTCATTTTTAGACAGAATTTTGTGGGGAAAAAATTAAAAGGGAACACACACACACACACACACACACATGTTGGTTTTTGTGGTTTATGGGGACTCTCCATAGGCGTAATGGTTTTTATACTGAACAAACTGTGTGTGCTATTGCCCTACACCAACCCTACACCTAAACTTAGCCCTCACAGGAGACTTTGTGCATTTTTAGATTTTCAAAAAAACACCATTTAGTATGTTTTTTAAGCCTTTTGAATTACGGGGACATAGGCAGTGTCCTCATAAACCACCTTCATATTGTAATACCTCTGTCATACCCATGTCATTATACACATTTGTGTCCTCATAAACCACATAAACATACACACACACACAGTCTGTTTGGACAATAAAATAAGTTGAGAACAATTATTGTCCGTTCAATGGTTTGTATTTATAAAAAGATAGATGCGTTGTCCAGGCACTTGTGCAGTGCCATTTTTATATCATCCCACTTGTGTTGGGGCACATGACTTTTCCCATGGGTCCCACCTGTGCCACCCCATTAAAAAAAAAATTAATAGGGGCACTTTAAGAGTAATCAATGCAAAAGTACAGACACTGTATGTTTTGTTGAGAGATTTAAACAATACATATGACAGTCAAACAAGACAGTACAATTTCAACATCAAATAAAAACTAAATTTCACACATTTTTCAATATTCAGTTTCAGCTCTTACACTACAGCCATTATGCCCAATGCCCATCTGATGATAACTCTTAATATATCTGTGATTATCAAACTATTATGAAAACATTAACCTTAAAACAGGCAATGTGTACCACAAGTTACATACTCTTTAGCCTCTTGTATGAGGCACGAGGATGATTTATTCATCCATTACTGTTATCATTATCATAGTTGAGGTTGTTTGGAGTATGGGGTCACATCACTTGGTTCAAATTTTCATTTTTTCTAGATTTGTCTCTTGAAGGGTTTCACACAGCTAATGTTATGGGAACAGGGGTGTCCAATCCTGCTCCTATAGGGCCATCATCCTGCAGCATTTAGCTCAAACCCTGATCAAACACATCTGAACAATCTGACAAAACTCTTCAGGAATACATAAAAAATTATATTTTGTTACATAAATTACATTATATGATTGTTTAGTGATGGCGCTAAACTGTGCAGGACAGTGGACCTCAAGGGAACTGCCCACCCCTGAGGATAAAGATGAGACAGTTAAAAATTTAAAAATACAAAAAATGTCTATGTCTCAATTTTAGGACATTTAGACATATCAGACATGCAGCATATTTTGAATAATCCATATTTGTTTACATTAAATAAATCATATAATTATTGATGACTTGGGCTGTTTTTATACCCTAAACAGGCAACGCGACCTGAGAGATACGCCTTATAAAATCCCAAATATATCAAATATTACAAAAATTATTTTGAATATGTTTTACTTAAGTCCAGGTGATATAAAAAGTGACATGAAATGATTTTTTTACTGATCATTTTCCACTCTTGCCTGTTTTAGGGTTAAGTCTCATATTACTGGTAAGATGGCATCATGTGATATGACAAGATACTAGGTGTGTTCAACTTGAAGCAGCGCTGCTCAGAATGATCACCGTATGACATCAAAGTACCACGAGAGCGACTCGAATGCATAGGATCCGACTGATCATTCTGCGCAGTGCCGCTTCAAGTCGAACACACCTACTGTGCAGAATCTCTCTATGATTTAACCCTTTCATGCATACAGTACGATCACGCCGGTGATGGCAGCACTAATCACCCAGTATAGATCAACTAACATGGTCATTATAAAAGTGTTTAAACTACCAAATACATTTACTTGCACATATTTCAGAATCAGAATATTACATATTCCATTAAATAGTGAGCATGTTTGTGAATATTTTGAATTAAAAAGGAAAAACAAAATAAAAGCGATTAATGTGTCATACAGCGCTATTGTGGCTGCATTGTGTCACATGACATGCATGACTTGTAGCCATGGAAACAATACAGCGATACATTCTTAAATAGTGGTCGCCTGCTGGGGGCTCAGCTAGAAGCTATATTTTAAACTCACGTGTGAAAGGGGTTAGACGACACAGTTTCAGTGTAGAGTGTTTATTCACCCCAAACAAAGCACAGAGAGGCTGAGTGAATGTGGTCTGGACTCTGTGGATAAGGCTCATTGTGTCTGAGACGCTGTAGAAGGACAAAATCCCTGCGCTGTGATCCACATACACTCCTATTCTACAACAGCTGGATGTCACAGCGAGTTCAGTCACAAGGTTATTGTGCGAGAGTGAGCAACTGTCTGGAGAGCAGAACAAACTCCAGGACTGATTATTAAGTCCAGCTAAAATCTCAGGTTCCCGTCCTTTCCTTCTGATACTCTTATATGCCACAGCTATAGTGACTCCTAATCTCCCATGACTGCAACTCCACCTCCCAGTAACAGCATCCAGTCACACTCTCTCTACACAATGCATTGGCCCAGAAATCAGATCTGTCTGGATGATCAGCATAACGCTGATGTTTGTCAGCATAAGTGATCACTGTGTTTCCTTCAGACAGACGGAGCCAATTATTCAGTGAGTTTGGATCCAGAGTCAACAGACGGAAATCTGATGAAGATAAATGTACATCGTTTTGACCTTCCATCATTAATATAACACATTAGCTGGGTCTATTATTTTATAATGATAAAGTTGGACTTTTTTAATGTATCTCTAAATGGTGAAATCATCAATGAAACCTTCATAATGAAATGAAGTAGAATTTAATTTCCGGCTGCAACAAGAGTAAGTTAAATACTGTGTGCAAAAAATAAAAAAATAAATAAAATGTATAAACTAATTAACAGGCAGCAGCTTTTGCCTTCTATGAAAACAGTGATGTGTTACTGGAATTGATTGTTTTCTGTATGCTTAAGGCTAAACCTTTTACAGTTGTTCATGTTAAAATAATACTTGTGTTAAAGTTGTGAAATATAATACCTATATAAAACCAACAATCCACACTTGTTCTATAAAAATATAGAATAGTTTTAGTAACAATTACTGCATTCTCTATCTGAGTGACATGCACAAACGCAGTGTTCAAAATATCTCCTTTATCTGTGCCAACGCTATATAATGCATGCCCCCCTCCCCTCCCCCGGTTAATTAATTATTCATATTAACTTACATTGTAGGAACTTTCTTCTGGTGTGATATTCAGGAGCAAGAATGACCTGGACGGTTTTCACTATGGACACCAAAACACATTTGCAGATTTAATCTCACAACATTAAACTTCCTTTTATTTAATGAATGATACTTAACTAATTTCTGAGAATGATTTGCTATTTACTTGTTCCAGATTTCTTTTCTGTCTCTTCTTTGTAGAACTGCAGTCTGAGTTGAGATACTGATTTCACTACAGCATCAGATGTCTGATAAGAACTGACAGTGAAGCCATCCGAAAGACACTGAAAGACCAACGGCAAAGACAGAAACACAAACTCTCCATAATCACAAAAACTTGTTAAAATACTCAGTGTTTGAGAAGATCCTTATTACCTGGAGAAAATGAACATGATCCTGTGTTTCTGAAAGCAGCATCATCTCCATGTTTCTTCTCTTCAGATCACTGATCTTCTTCAGACGCGCAAGTCTTTCTTCAGCTCGACTCACTGCAGCTCTTTCCTGATCTCTGATCAGCTGTGTCACCTCAGAGCGACGTTTCTCAATGGAGCGGATGAGTTCAGTGAAGATCCTCTCACTGTCCTCCACTGCTGTCTGTGCAGAGCGCTGTTAAACACACATACGATCACACAGTGCCTTTAGTGAAACTATAAAAGCTTCAGCACTGGAGGAGAGTCCAAACTGAGACTCAAACTTTTCTTCTTCTCCAAACTCACCTCATGAGACACCACAGCCTCTCTTAGCTCCTGGAGATCTTTCTCTCTGGATAATCTTTCTCTTGTTCTTCTCCAGACGACTCTGCAGAAAACAAAACTATGATTAAATCCACACTACCATTCAAAAGTTTGGGGTTGGTAAGATTTAATATTGTTGAAAGAAGTCTCTTCTGCTCACTAAATCTGCTTTTATTTGATTAGATTAAAAATACAGTAAAAAAAAACAGTAGTAATATGAAATATGGTTAAATTAATTATATTATTAATTTAACCATATTTCATAATACTACTGTTTTTTTAATAACTTTTTTAATAAGATTAATTAATAACTACTTCCATTTTCTATCAAAGCACTGATTACATCAGTTTCTCTAATCACAACAAATAAGGAGAGAAACAACATTAACTGCAACTCATGAGATCCAGTAAAAAGCAGTTTACCTGTTTCTCTGTTATCGCTGTTGCGGTTTGATACAGTGTCATAATTTTTGTGTTCATCCACTAAAAAACACCGCATACAGACACACTGCTGATCAGTACGACAGTAAATTTCCAGCATTTCATCATGTTGAAGGCAGATTATCTCCTGCAGTGGTCCAGTGGCATCCATCAGATTGTGTTTTTTTACCTCTGAAGAGATTCTCATGGTGTTGAAGGTGAATTTGACAGTAAGAGCTTCGACAGTCCAGACTTCACTGCTTTCTGTTTCGGTCCAGTGCAGGAGTCGCACTGAACATCTCTAGGTCCAGTGTGATGAACTGCAGGACCAGCAGCTTGGAGTCTCATCTTCTTCAGTTTTTCCACCATGTCAGCAATCACCACACATTTACCTAAAACTGGTCTTGGACCGAAGGTCTGTCTGCACTGAGGACATCTGTAGATTCCTCTCCGATCCTCCTCATTCCAGCAGTCTGTGATGCAGCTCTTGCAGTAACTGTGTCCACAGGACATTGTCACTGGCTCCTGCAGGAGATCCAGACACACTGGACATTTGAACTGGTCCTCTTCCACTGAAATATTGGCTTCTGCCATTTCACTGTATTTTTTGGCTTGATTTGATGCAGACAACGTGATTAAAATTCATGAGCACAACAGCCTGATAGGCTTTAGCATGACAGAAAAGCCGCTGATAATACTGAGACCAGATGTGAAGAAAAGAAAGAAGAGTGTTCATTGATTATAAAGTTAATGCTGTTAAAAATTTAGTTTAGCATCTGGTGACTTTTTAGTTTCAGACCTATTTAAAACACTTAATAAAGAATAATATCTCAAGCACAACTATTAAGTATGAGAATAATAGATCATGTGGTTTTAAAATGTCAATTCACACATGTATGGTGCAGTTATAATCATCAAAATGAAAGGAAATAAACATTTGAAATATATCAGTCTGTGTGTAATGAATTAATCTAATATACAAGTTTCACTTTTTGAATGATATTACTGAAATAAATCAACTTTTTCATGATATTCTAATTTTATGACCAGCACCTGTATTTACGCAAGTTTCACAAATGAGGCCCATCGTATTTGAAATACCTATGGAGCAGTTACGTAATTGCCCATATGAGGTAACAAAGTAATATTGTAATAGGCTATTATAGTATATTAAATACATGCATCAAACAACGAGGCAGGGTAATTGTATTCTTATGCATATCACTACATCCCCTTTATGCAATTAATCGGGCTTAATATTGTAATTTTTGCTCTTAGTTTTTTGATCATTTTTCATTTGATCAAAGTTTATCCTTTACATTTGTTTATTACTCATCTGCTTTTGATCTTTTAACTTGTTTGGTTAATTATTGAAGCAAGGATCTTACCAGAGTTTTAATCTTTGTACCCTGCTTTACTGCCATCACATATTTACCACATTTAGTAACTGAACGATAATCAGTTGCCTTTTTAGGATCTTCACATAGAAATGTATACGGCTTCTTGGTAGAAATACTTTTCCATGGGCCGCTTGTTTCACTGTCAAACTCAAACAAAGAGGCTATGTTGGGGTTGCCCCCTACTTCTTCTAATACATTTTTAAAAAATTGTATTTGTTTATTAGTTGTGCAAACCCATTTGTTGTAATCACGCTTTCGTTTTAAATGACTGTTGTTGTATGATCATTATCAGCTGGAAATTGTTGTGCTGGTTCATATTTTTTTGTGGAAACTGTAATATATTTTTCAGAATTATTTGATGAACAAAGTACAAAGGAATGTGAAATAGATTTTTTTTTTTTTTGTAACAATGTAAAACCTTTACTCACATTGGATCAATTTGCATCCTTCATCAATTTCCTTTAAAAATCTTTCTGATGTCAGCATTTTAAGCATTTGTGTAGTGTACATTTTCAATTTGTTTATTGTGAAATAACTCCTCTGTCATCTGATAAGCATGGGCTTCGTTTCCCAAACACATCCTGAGCCTAAACTGATCACAGCGACCAGTGGTGGCAATTATTTCTTAAGATCTATATGCTTCTGATGCTTTTGGGCAGCGGTGTGCAGAGACCTCCGAAGAGGCAGGTGCAAAATGCCATTAGGAGGGCACAATCGCGGACCCTCGGCAGAAATCACGGACCGCAAGGGCACTTTAGCGTCGGTCCTCAAAGGCGCAGGGGCTTGAGCTCCCCCTGCCCCCTCCTCCCTGTGCACGCCACTGCTTTTGAGAAACGCTGCCCTTTTTTAACAAAAAAAGCAAACCCTCTTGAATGTTTCTGTTAAGAGTTGAGCCGGATACTCGGCTGAAACGAGTATCCGGTACGGATAAAGCACTTTTGCCGAGTACGAGTATCATACGAGTAATACGAGTCAATATCTGTGCTCGGATTGAATAAAAATTCTCATTGGGTAGCTGACTGTGTCTGCGTTCTGTGATAGGCTAGTCACAGCGCCCCTCCCCTACACACATACAGATTTATTGTGTTGCTGTGTCCCGCTCTGCTCACTCACACACAGAACACTGAGAAGAGAACAGCGCGCTCTCTCTCTCTATGTCTCTCCCTCAGTCACTCAGGTTCGCGGGTTTTTTCCGTTAATGTTTAGGGTTTCTTCAGCTTCAGGTTTGTTTTTTACTTTGGTTTGTAGTTCTTACTTATTAACCAGTAGAGTTTTGGTAAACATGGGGTTTGTTCAGACGTGGTGCTTGGTAGAATGCGACTCGTGTCTCTGCCTGTCGGAGATTTTTTTATTTTTTTTAAACGGTCTGCTGCAGTTTTTTGACTTCACACACTGAGTGACACTTTCTTGCTGTATTTTATAAAAAATAAAGGTAGTTGTGGTATAAATAATATTACAAATTAAGCTACACACACACACTCTCCCCCCCTCTCTCTCTCTCATGATCAGTGCTACAGAATAATGAGTAGGGGTGGCACGGTACACAGATGTCACGGTTCGGTACGTACCTCGGTTCGGGGGTCACGGTTCGATACAATTTCGGTACAACAGGGGAAAAAAAGACATCTACTTTGCTCAGTTTCTTTTATTTTGATGTGAAAATGCTAAATATTATTACATGTTATATAAAATCTGTTTTGTTTTCATTGTGAGTGTACACAAATAAAAGCAGACCTTTAACTACAAGCAACAGCACAAATAAAAATACAATAGAGTAAAGATACAAATAAAATAATCAGTGATTTTCAGGGGGTTTTTTAGGTACATATAAATGCATCATTCATTCATTCATTCATACAGAAATTGAAGTACGATTAAAGTAATCAAAGGTAAAACAGCATTGCATATTTGACTGTATAAATTAAAGATTACTCTTTATTAAAGTTACAAAAGCAATTCAATCAAGAGCAGTGAGTGATTTCTTTGTTGTTGCTGTTTATTTAATATTAACTGTCACTTTAAGAGAAAGCACTGATACTGTACGCCCAGCCGGCTATGTCTGCTATAGGATACTTACCAAGACGGGCATTTTGACAGAATTATGTGTGAATTTATCCATTAAAACACAATACTTCAGAGAGAGCTTCATATTTGCGCGCGTTCTGAGGCGCAGGTTTGTGCGCTTCTGATGAGCGCACGCACAAATCTTCTCACTGCGCGCGCGAGCTCGCGTCCTTTGGCTCTTAAATATTTGAGCTGGCAAAGCTTACATGACTTTAGTCTAAACACCGATATCAACGTGTGCTGTTCAGGTCTCACCTGTGCGCGCGCTATCAGCACCCGGGTGATGACGGAATAAATGCTCATATTCCAGCATACAGCACTCGCATTGAACAAGAGTGAATGATTTGTCCACTTATTTTTTTTCTTTTCTTTCTCGTCGCTGTTGTTATAATGTACTGGGAAGCCAGAATGCGCATCCATTAACAGAAACATAAATTAGCCGAACCCTATTTGTTTTACGTGTTATTTATAACAAACCACATGCGTTGTCAGAATTCAGTTGAACCGCGGTCCTAGCGCGTGCCGAACCGTGTGTGGAGAACCGTGCGGTTCGGTTTTTTTCCGCGAACCGTGCCACCCCTAATAATGAGTGATACAGAGAGTACTTCAGCTGACACTGCACCTAGGGCTGGGCGATAAAGCGATAACGATATGTATCGCGATAGACACCTGAACGATATCAATAAAAAATGTGTTCGATAAAACGTTCGATATTTTTTATTCTTCGTCGAAAAAAAACAAAGGCTGCAAAGCAAGTTTGGTTGCATTAACAAAGGCACTCGCTCTCTGGTAACCTAGCAACGTAGGGAGTGACACGCTAACAGCCAATCATGTAACAGTATCAAGTTTGGTTGCGCCATATCGTTGTCTCGTGTCTAAGTGCGCACGCGCGGCTGAGAGTGCACGTCTGCAGCCAGACCCTATTGGCTGGTCTGCTGGATTCCTCTTCATAAGCAGAAAATGAGTGCCGCAGCGAGCGAGGAAATTGTAAATAAAAGAGAAAGTCAGCTCGCCAGTATGGCAGTTTTTTGGATATTATAAGTCTGACCGTAGTCAGACAAAATGTCGTCTGCAAATTATGCAAGACCGTCGTCCCCGCCAAGACTGGTAATACCACGAACTTGATGTACCACCTTAAAAAAAATATCAATAATTATCGATATCGACCGATATGAAACACTGATATCATGATAGAGTTTTCAGCCATATCGCCCAGCCCTAACTGCACCACCAGTCAGAGTTTGCTTAACCTTGCAGGACAGTGAGGGTCAAATCAGTGACAATGAAAACAGTGGCAGTAGCACCCACCTTTCCCCCACTGAGACCAATGCATCTGGGGATGGAGGTCCTCCTCCACTAAAGATCAAGAGGACTTCTGCAGTATGGAACTCTTTCACGGTTTCTGAAAACGATCCCTCCAAAGCCATTTGCAAGCTTTGCAAGGCCAAGCTAAGCAGAGGTAGAGATGCAAAACATTACAACACAACATCTCTACATAACCATCTGCTATATGTTCATCACATGAGAAAGCCCACTGTATCAGCCACCTCCTCCTCTCCTCTTCCTTCTCGGGTCACTGGTGTTCAGCTGGGTGCTGCTAAGGGCTCACATTCATCTTCCTCTTCACCAATACTCACTGCATTTGCAGCAAAGCAGCCATTCTCAGCAAACCATCCCCGGTCAAAACAAATTACAGAGATGATTGGTAAAATGATCTGCACTGATCTTAAACCTTTCTCTGTGGTGGAGAGGAGAGGCTTCAAGACACTTGTTGACTTTTTAGAGCCCAAGTATAAGATACCTTCGAGGCACTATTTCAGTCGAACTGTAGTGCCTGAGCTGTATGAGGCAATGAGAGGGGAGTTGGTCCAGTCACTTAAGGCAGCTGAAGGAGGTGTCATCAACCTCACTACAGATCTCTGGACCAGCAATCACAATGCACATGCATATCTCTGTCTTACTGGGCACTGGTGTGAACATGTAGGGGAAGCTTCAGTACAGAGGAAAGCAGGGCTGCTAAATGTTGGTGTGCTGGACATTGAGCCCACATCAAACAACATTCTGTGCTGCCTTAAGGAAAAGATGAGAGAGTGGGAAGAGTCTGTCACAATACGGTTTGTTGTTTCAGATAATGCAGCAAACATGGTGAAAGCTTTGACTGAATATGGGCACATCCGTTGCATGTCCCATACGCTTCACTTGGTGGTGATCAAAGCACTGGAGAAGGACAGGGTTGTGACATCCCTTCTCTCCAAAGCCAGGAGCATATCTGGCCATGTTCATCGCTCAAGCAAAGCCAGCAACAGACTACATGAGCTGCAAACACAGTTGAACCTCCCCCAGCACACGCTCATAACAGATGTAAAAACAAGGTGGAACTATACGTTCTACATGCTCCAGCGGCTGGTGGCGCAGCACAGGGCTGTGCAGATTATGACACAGGAGTCTAACATGGGTAAAGCTCCAACAATCATCTATCCAAATGAGTGGGGGTTAGCATCAGACATGCTCACTGTTCTTAGTCCTTTTGAGGAGGTCACACGGGCGCTCTCAAAACACAGCGCCTCCATCTCTGAGGTCATCCCCCTCCTGCATGGCCTGTGTTCCATCATCAGGTCACTGCATGCTGGTGAGGAATCTGAGGATGAATCTGATCAGTTCATGGCTGGTGATGACGATCAGGATGCCACAGTGGGGCTGGGCCAAGATGTTGCGGCTGAGTCCAGGGAAAGGTTAGGCACAGCAGCAAGGAAACTGGCAGCCAATCTGAGCAAAGAACTAAAATGGCGTTTCGAACCAATTTTTGCAAACTCCACATTTCTGCTTGCCACTCTCCTTGACCCCACATATAAGGCCAGCTGTTTTCCAAACAATGTTGATGTGGAGGCACTGAAGAGGACATTACTCCTCAGGATGGAGCTCTGTGACCCTGTGGCTACTCCTGCAAGAAACACAGAAGAGACACCTGCCACCAGCAGCACTTCAGTCTTGTCTTTCCTGCAGAAAATTAAATCGGCTATTCCAATGAGGACACATTTACCATCAGGTGATGTGGAGGCCTACCTGGCAGATGGGGACATCAGCCTTACCGATGACCCAGTGAAATACTGGTGAGGCAAGCTTCAGTGCTGGCCCAATCTTACACGCTTTGCACTGCAGCATCTCAGTTGTCCACCTACAAGTGTCCAGTCTGAGCGTGTTTTTAGCACAGCTGGAAATGTGGTCAGTCCACAGCGTGCAAACTTAGACCCTAGCCATGTGGAACAACTGGTCTTCATTAAAGTCAATGCAGATCTGAAAAACAGCGTCGGACTATTTGATCCGTAGAACACAGCCCCCCCCCTCTCTCTTTCTCTCTCTCTCTGTCTCTCTCTTACTCACTCACTCAC